>NC_085038.1:2394407-2416471 GCF_963692335.1 Osmerus eperlanus
GGGTGGAGTGAGAGAGGATAGAGAGAGATACACCCAGGGTGAAAGAGAGAGAGAGACAGACAGACAGAGAGAGGGTGTGAGAGCGACAAAGAGCGAGAGAGAGAGGGTGTGTGAGAGAGAGACAGACAGACAGACCTGGCAGGAGATAGGAGAGCGGGGCCGGTGTGTTGCTGGAAGGGTTACCACGCGGTCGGTGCACGAATGAGAAATGGTTCCCCCCTCCACTGATAGGTGATGCAGCACAACAATAGGTTCTGCTGAGGGGAAGTTCATGGGGGAAGCAATAAAACGTCGCGCGCGGCCAGATCTAATCTGTCACTGCTTACTGCACCACTGCAGCGAACTGCAGCACACTGCCTGGAATGAGCACACACACACACACAGTGTGCAGTGCTCAGGAGCACCCTTGAGTGCATGAAGGTACAGTGATGATAATGTGTCTGTGTTACGTGGCTGGTTGCAGAGTTAGAGGAGGGGGAGAGGCAGAGCTGTTATTAATACCAGCAGACATGTTTTACAAACCCGCTCTGTCCTCCTGGAGTAGAACTGGACCACACACAGCCTAACGCACACACACACGCACCAACACACACGCACACAACCAAATATGGCTTTCTACAACAGCGTGTGGAATCTGATGAGACAGTCAGACAAAGATCCTTCAATCTCTCCCTTTCTCCTGCTCTCTCTCTCCCCCTTTCTCTCGCTCTTTCTCTCTCTCCCACAAAACACACAGCTTGACTAGATATGCTTTTAAAAAGTATGAAACATATACAGGGTATTTTAAACACAGGAAGCAATCACCTCAGCATATCACTCATTCACTTCAGCCATTAGAGAGAGAGAGAGACGGAGGGAGAGACGGAGGGAGGGGAGGGAGGGAGGGTTAAGCGCTGCAGTCCTAACACAAACGAGGCCACAGTGCCCCCTGTTGGTGTCCTGTAGAACAGTCTGCCCTTAACCTCCCACACGCGTATGTGTGTGTCAGAGCATGCGTGCGTGTGTGTGTGTGTGTGTCAGAGCATGCGTGTGTGAGTGTGTGTGTGTCAGAGCATGCGTGTGTGTGTGTGTGTGTCAGAGCATGCGTGTGTGTATGTGTGTGTCAGAGCATGCGTGTGTGAGTGTGTCAGAGCATGCGTGTGTGTCAGAGCTTGCGTGTGTGTGTGTGTGTATTGTTGCAAGGTTGCTGAAGGTTAAACTTTGTTCTCAGCCCCTGGCCCCACTCTACTGGCACTGGGACGTTATCATGACTACAGGCTGGTGGTGATTATGGGATGTTCATGATCTCATCCTTCACTTCTCCTTCATCACTGGAGTTCATCCTCCATTACATCATTCAAAGGGCCAGCCAGTCAGTCAAGCACAACCATGCAGTAGGTAGAACGTGTGTGTGTGTGTGTGTGTGTGTGTGTGTGTGTGTGTGTAGGTGTGTAGAGTTTCTTCAACAGCTTTGGTAGCTAATGACAGCATGTGCCACGGTGTTGTGTTGTCCCTATTATGTTATCAGACGTGTGTGTGTGTGTGTACGTGTGTGTGTGTGCGTGTGTGTGTGTGTAGGCGTGCATGTGTGTGCGTGTATGACTGTCTAGGACAATGCTTGGATTACCATCTCTCCCCCTCTCTCCTCCCTCTCTCCTCCCTCTCTCTCTCCTCCCTCTTCCTGAGTAATATCCCACTCCAAACCAGAAACTTGAATTAAACATTTACATTTAGTCATTTAGCAGACGCTCTTATCCAGAGCGACTTACAGTAAGTACAGGGACATTCCCCGAGGCAAGTAGGGTGAAGTGCACGTCATTTTACATGGCCAGGGTTTGAACCGGCAACCTTCTGATTAATAGCCCGATTCCCTTACCGCTCAGCCATCTTACTCAATGGCTGAGTCGATACTCCTTCTGTCTCTCCTTCTAACCATAACTCCATCGGAATCTTCCCATATTAATCAGGATTTCCCCGATTTTCCATTTCTGCATCACTCACTCACTCACACACACACACACACACACATCTCAGTGCAGAACACGTACATACAGTAAGCATTCACACACACACACGCGCACACACACACTCACACCCACTCACACACACCGCTGTGCATCTTAATTGGAAATTCCACCTCCACACTAGGCGATGTTGAGGATCTTCCTGAATTAATAAGGAATAAATAAATACATTTCTGAAGCAGAACCACCCTCCATATCTCCCAGGGGAGAAACGAGGAGTCCAGGCTGATGAGGGAGCGCTGGTCCAGAGGAAAGGCTTGGCTCAGCGCCCTTACCAGCCCCTTACTCATTTGCGATGGAGATTCAATTAAGTCATGTCCAAGCTAATCATGTCCAAATAGTATTTGTGTGAGTGTGTACTAAATCAGGTAAATAACTTTTTCGAACTCCCTCCCTTTCCCTCCCCTTCTCCACACTCCCACCCTCTCTCTCTCTCTCTCTCGCTCTCTCTCTCTCTCTCTCTCTCTCTCTCTCTCTCTCTCCTCTCTCTCCCCTCTCTCCCCTCTCTCCCCTCTCTCCCCTCTCTCCCCCTCTCTCCCCCCTCCTCTCTCTCTTCTCTCTCTCTCATCTCTCTCTCTCTCTCTCTCTCTCTCTCTCTCTCTCTCTCTCTCTCTCTCTCTCTCTCTCTCTCTCTCTCTCTCTCTCTCTCCTCCCTCTCTCTCTCTCTCTCTCCCCATCTCCCTCCCTCAACTTGTGGAGAGCGTGCTGTTGTTGTGAAGGCTTTCTGCTTGTTTACTGAGAAGCAGCGATGATGTAAAACAGGTGTGTGTTTGCACAGTACTGCAGCCTCTCTGTCTCACAGCCACAGACACACTGATTAGTATACTGTGCGTGCGTGACTGTGTGTTTGTTTGTGTGTGTGTGTGAGAGCACGTGTGTGTGTGTTTCTCTGAGTTTGTATGTGTGAGTGACTGTGTGCGAGTGTGTGCATGAGTGTGTGTGAGTGTGTGTGCGTGCGTGCGTGCAACTCACTCGGGCCAGCAGGCTGAGAGGGTCCAGGCCTGATGGGAGAGGAGATGTCACTTCCTGTGAGAGGGCCGGTACTTCCTGTTGGAGGTAGAGCTGAAGCATGGAGCCTAGCTGAGTCAGACCCTCCCTCTTCTCCTCACTCATCACACCGAGGTCTGCAGAATACACACACACACACACACACACAGTGTTCAAAATGATCAAATTAATAAGAACAGACGGCGAATAGGAGTCTAACAGCACGGCATGCACACACACACATTGTAATACACACACACATTGACACACATTCACTCTAATATACACACACACACACTCTTTCTGTCACACACACACACACACAGGTAGGTAAGGAAACAGACCCACGTGTTTCATGTTCCTCTAATGAATACAGCTCCTCTGAGGAGCCAGGAGACGGGTCCAGCTACACAGGAGACACAACCACAGGAGAAGAGACTTAACACTGTGACAAGGACAACCATCAGGACGTGTGGTGCGTTCCGCAGACTTCCGCACCAGCCTGAAGATGATCCTGGCAGCCAGCCGGACAGAATCAGACGGCATTCTGGGAAGGAGGGAGCGGAGGGATCTGCATTCTCGCTTGTGCTCTGGCCAGGCTTGTCTCTGAGAGGGGCAGGAACGACACAAGCCATGAAGAAAAGATATCAAACTATAAGGTCAAAAGTGCCAGGAGAATTCGAGGGGTTGTAGTGTTTGTGAGTGATGTGGAAAGCAAGCGTGTATACACACACACACACGGGGTTCTGTGGACGTACCTGGCAGGCGGTATGACAGTAGCGTGCAGACCGACACTGAGAACACCTGAGGAGAGACTCACACCTGTAGGACAGAAACCAGGATCAGCACACTCACAGGCTGTGTGTGTGTGTGTCTGTGTCTGTGTCTGGGAACTTGTAGCCCATTTCTTATAATCTTTATGTTTTCCAGAACTCCTGTTTCCAGTATTGTGTGTGTAGTATGTGTGTTTTTGTGTAGTATGTGTCATATTGAGAGGCATAGCAGATCTCTGAATGTCTTGGTTGGATATTTATGGTTCACATCCTCATGACAGACTAATACACTGCCCAGTGTTCCTGTTTTATCTACGACCCCCCAGAGATGGAAAGTGTGTGTGTAAGTGTGTGTGTGTGTGTATGTGCAGTGACATGGGATCCTTGGCGAGTGTGTTAAGGGTGTTATGATTCAAGCTGAGTGGAGACACAGAGAGTGCAAGGGCCCAGGCGTACTAGCCTCTCATGTAGCCTGAGTAAGACAAAGTGGAGCTCTGACTGTGTGTGTGTGTGTGTGTGTGTGTGTGTGTGTGTGTGAGAAGTTTGACACAAGCATTGAGACATTGCATCTTCCAGGGGTATATACTCAAAGATTAGACAAGATTGATTTCTTCTTTAACACACACACACACACACACACACACACACACACACACACACACACACACACACACACACACACACACACACACACACACACACACACACACGCCTGCTTCTTCTCAACCTGATAACATAGAGCATGTGACTGTTGGTCAAATCTCTCTCGATTTGTCTCAGCGTCTGAATCTTACAGCTGTTTTTGGCTCGACACCTCCTCCCCCTACCACACAAATCAACACACAACGTTGTGTGAAGATAAGTGAAGTCATATGAAGTAACTACAGATGGAACTTGTCAAATGTCTGAAGTTTGGAGAAGCAGAGCCTAGACCAGGCACACACATTTCCAGACAGTCTAATCCAAACCAAGCTGTTTATCTGAAGCCTCTCCAGATCTGTGTGTCAGTGACATCACTCTCAGGGCCTCCTAATAGCCAATCACGATAAGAGGCTGTCTGATTGGCCCTCCAGATAGACATGAAGCAGCTAAGTGGAGCCTTCTATCAACAAGGAAAACAAACAGGGTGTAGGGGGTGTAAGTACAGGCAAACACACACACACACTTGGGACATTGGAAGTATGCCAGTCAGTGTGGGAAGGTTAGAAATGAGGCCTTCTAGAATATGCGAAAACAGAGATGGGACATTCTAGAACACACTTAAAACAGCGATGGGACATTCTAGAACACGCTGAAAGACATTAGGACTCAAGTCATAAGATCTACCAGTCCTATGAGGCCGCCAACAAGATGTTAATGTGGTTGGGCGATTTCTACTGTGCCTGCATGTGTACTTACACAGTTTACACATGTAATATGTTATTCATGTTATTAATAAGACTGATGTTTAGAGGGTCTGTACAGATGGATGGATAAACCATTTAATAAGTAATAACAGCTGTTCATTGGTTAAATCGTCTATGTCAGTCAAGACGTGAGAGATAAAGAGATTTGCACGTCATCAAGCTACATATACTAGTCTCAGTGACGACTCAAACACTGGGATGGAACAGAAAAAAGTCCTCCATGTATTAATATGGGATGGATTAGTTAATGACTCTTACAGCTTGATAGCCGCTCCTAATATCAACACTGATTCACCGTGTGTCGAAAGAGATAAGCTACATGAGCTGACATTCACTGGAAGTTTCATCTGCTATCGCTCACGTATGAAACGGCTTCGTCACAGACTTTCATCTTGGGGCGATTAGAACGGCAGAGAGAAGGATTGTATCTGGGCGGCGGGACACTTCCTGTTCAGATAGAAACACTGAATCTAGAACTCAGATGGGGCCTGTGGAGGAGGCTGTTGGTGGGTTCAGACTTCATGTTCACTGTTTACAGCCTGCTGGCCTGGGACCAGCACTACGAGCAGTGTTTTGGTGTTTATCGATTGTGTGTGTGTGTTTACTATACTGCTAGTGTCGATGTTCTGCTTTGGAGAGTACTGGGTTGGGGTGTGGAGCCAGGAGGGCTCATGAATACATCACACACACACACACACACACACACACACACACACACACACACCTCAGGAATATATTTAGAGGGGGATTATTCAGAACCCCAGTCAGTAACACTGAATTAAAATTGCAGCTCCCTCTCCGTCTCTATTGAACATTTTCATATCAATTACCTCTGCAGACAAAGGCTTACAAAGAATCAGGAGAGTGCGTGTGTCGGTCTCTGTGTGTGTGTGTGTGTGTGTGTGTGTGTGTGTGTGTAACAGAGAGAGATGTGGGTAGGTTTGGGTTGGTTAACCAGTCTCTATACTCTGTGTGGTAATTAATGACCTTAGTGAGCTGAGCTTGTGTGCTCATGTTTGTGTGTGTTTAGGTAATTAATTTCCGCAGCCTGATGTGTGTGTGTGTGTGTGTGTGTGTAATTAGAGGGGTCCTCTTCTCTGAGCTGTCCTGTTGTGCCTGACTGCTTTTCTCATTTCCGAGCGTGGCGTATAGCTCACTTTAATATGACATGCCTGTGTGTGTGTGTGTACAGTTTTGAGCTGCATGTTTGATTGAACCAAGCCCTGGTTTAACCCTTGACCCTGAGTCAGCCATCTTGGGGACAGAACGGGGGTGGCGGGTTGGGGTCAGTAACTTGAGTCACTCCAATCACTCCAGACCAGGAAGTGACATCAGATCTTGTCAGTTTGAGTCTGCCTTAACTTTGTATACAAGCTCAGCTGTGGCTTTGAAGGGAACGGTGAGCTCATGCTAGTGTAGCGCACACACACACACACAGCTATTTGCAAACAGCAATAAATTTAAGTGAGGCAGTGTCTCTGAGTGTGTGTGTGCGTATTTGTGTGAGGCAATTTGTGTGTGTCTGCATATTTACCCAAGGACAGATGTTTAGAATGTTTTTGCTGCAGCCGAGAGAAGAAACAATGATTGGAGGGAGGGAGGGAACGGGGAGTGTGGAGGGAGGAGGCAGAGATGGATGGTAGAGGGAGGGAAGAGAGAGAAAGGTAGGAGGGAGGGAGAGAGACAGAAGGTAGAAGAAGGAAGTGTGGGGAATGCTGACTAGTCTTTGAACTAATTCTCTGCTCTCAGTCTCTGCTATGGAGCTCTCCTGTGAACACTGCATGTTTCCTGTCTTATCTAAAGTAGGTATTTGTACGCTTCACGACTGACTGGTTCCGGACTTTTCATCCCATCTCATATATATATATGTGTGTGTGTGTGTGTGGGGAGTCAGGTGGCTGAGCGGTGAGGGAATTGGGCTAGTAATCCGAAGGTTGCCAGTTCGATTCCCGGTCATGCCTGTACTTACTGTAAGTTGCTCTGGATAAGAGCGTCTGCTAAATGACTAAATGTAAATGTAAATGTGTGTGTGTGTGTAATTGAAAGGGGGGGAGCTGTGTTGAGGTTTAGCATGCTGAGAGGAATTAAGCAAATACAGTGAGCTTTCTAAGCTTGGTAACTGAACTCCAGTCAAACACTGTCTGTCTGGTTCTACTCTAACATAACATCTGATCCAAGGGCAGGTCCAGTCTGTCTGGTTCTACTCTACAGCCAACCTATTGGCTAAGAATTTCTACAGCAATCCTATTGGCTAAGACTTCTACAGTTCTCTTCCCCCCTCTCCTCTATCTCCCTTCCTCCACTATCATCTATCTATCCATGCATCCCCCCTCTCCCCCTCTCTGAGTGTGGCTGTACAGCTGATAATCACTTACTTGTGTACCTATGGCTAGTAGTGTCTCTTTACCAGTGTGAGAGAGTGTGTATGTATGTGCTTGTGTACATTCAGGTTTTCTAAACCCGGAGATCTCATTAAGAACAAACAAGCCAGTCAGGCACCAGGCCAGACTAACCCACCCTCCAGCTGTCCAACACTCTCCATCACACACACACTCCCCACAAGAGGGGACACTTTCAATCCTATGTGTGTGTGTGCGTGTAGCCCCAAGTCTTACAGCTGTTTTAGCAACACTAACATCGGTGTGAGGGGGTGCAGCATGTTAAATCAATAGCATAACTGATCCTCACCCTGGTCTCTCTGCCTCATGGAAATAAGAACCCAGACTGCAGACTTATGCCACACCATCACACACACACGACCTGATTCCTTATTGATTCCTCACATCACTGTCTTAGCAAGAGCAGTGCCTGTGTGAGGTCATTCTGAGGGGAGTTGAATATGTTTTTGAAGTATTGAATAAACGTCAAGCTATGTCTGTGATCCTGGCGTGTGTGTGTCCAAGTGTTCCATAGACAGGGACAGTGAATGGAGTGCCACAGGCTCTTGGACCACAGTGGTGTTAGTTGTGTACTAATCTCTCTGAACCACCTCATTCCAACACCACCAGAACATAGCAGTACCATGGTGGAGGATCATGGTCAGGACCTGCACCACGACCAGAATCTAGCATTTATCCTGACTAGAACCTACAGTGGTGCCATAGACTCGATCCTGTAGAAACCTGCAGTGAAATACCTGGGTGCGATAGATTCGTGTCACCAATCACTCTCCCTGTAATGAGACCTATGGCGACAGAAGAGGCTGAGGGGAGCAGCACGGAACACAATGAAGACATCCATCAGCCTGCTTTGGACCAGCACTTTCATCTGATCCCCCCCACACCAGAAAAGAGACCAATATAGCATGGTAGCTTGAGGCCAAACTTGTCTAACTTGTCTAAATCTAATGTAGGACCTGCCAACATGAAATGGGAGGTCTCTTATTAAAAAGCCCAGACTTGTCACTAATATGAAGGGTTTCGGGAGAGGGGGAAGATTTGTGAAGCGTTTCCACAGCCTTTCAGCAGGCCCTGGCACAGACAGAAGCAGCACAGCGCCGTATATCTGCTCAACACACGACGGGGCTGTAAATTTGGATTCAGGCCTGAAAAACCAGACCCGGCCATCGAGTCTCTCACTCTTTCTCCCTCCATCCCCTCTTCTCCATCTCTCATTCCCTCTCTCCCCCCCCTCACCTTTTCTGCCTATGGTCTCAATTATTCCTCTTTCCCACCCGCTCTCTCTCTCTCCCTCTCTCTCACAGGATGATGTCATGTTGAGCGGATCAGTTCGGAGTTTAGACTAAAGCTTTTTTTGTTTCGGTTGTCAAACACTTCCGCTCCATGATCCATCCTGAGTGTGTGTATAACCACTTTACTGTCAGGTCAGTGGACTCACAGTTCCGGATGTGTACACACACTTACTGGTTCAGCAACTAAAAACATATCGCAGGCTTGAGTGTGTGTGTGTGTGTGTGTGTGCGGAGGGGCTCAGGGTTTGAGGTCTGATTGCCCTCTGTAACAACATTATTTCCCCTAAAACAACTGCGGAGAGTACATAGGCCCTCGGCATGCAGACACGCACACACACACACGCACGCACACACACACACACACACACCCGCACGCACACACACACACACACACGCACACACACACACGCGCACGCACGCACACACACACACACGCACGCACACACACACACCCGCACACACACACACACACACACTAAGCCCATCTAGAGGGGTGAGCAGACATGCCATTCATGAAAAAAATAATAATCTACAACAATACCCACAATAAAACCATAACAAGAATGGAACAGTGCCTAGAGGCTGGAACAAGACACCCATGGTGACTCACCCAGGCAGGGCCAGGATCCAGGGGCACAGTAATATCTCCCATGAGACTGGGACATGAACAACCATCTCCAGGCCTGGCTTCATGGACCGCACCGCTTCCTACTGTACCAATTATACTCCACTAACCGCACAATCCCAGCTCTGTTGGGAGATGTTGTGAGACAAGAAGGACTGATGTGGACTATATATGGGTCATATGGACTGTTCTACCTAGACTAGTTTCTCTGCGTTGCTGTGGAAGCGTGTTTGGCAGAAGGGAGAGGAGGAGAGGATGGAATGTGTGGAGGATGGGTAGGTCAGTGGTAGAGGCATTTGAATATGGATCAAGAGGTTTCAAGTTCAAATACACTCCTGTATGTCGCGTTGGATGAAAGCATCTGAACACGTTAATTAACCCCGGCACTGATGTCATGGAAATAATGGAGTTGAAAATCCACTTATTTTCTACATTGGCACACAGCGCACCAACGTCTCAATCATGAATAATTAATCAAAGTAATTAGGAGATTTAGTTTGATTTGCAATAAATTCGACGATTAAGTATGCACGATCCGTCAGTCACCATCCACAGAAGTGTAAGAGCCTTCAGAGAGGGTCGGGTGACGGGACCATGGTGGTTAGAGGACGGATCAGCACTGCCGCCAAGCGGCCGGATCACAGTATTGCAGGAATGAAACGGCATGGTCTGGCAAAGAATAATGGAACATTAAGTGTTATATTGCCATGACTTGTTTTCAATCCCATGCTTTTGATTTTGCATGAACGCGCTGCTGTTGATTATAAAATACCTGCACTAACTCTATTAGCGTTCAAAAGTGATACACATTTTGAGACTAGTCTAGAGACTAAAATCTTAGGTCCGTTTTGAGCAATGCTAACGAATGCCAGGCTGAATGTTTCGTTTCAGTGGTTTAATGTCGTATTCTTACCTTGAGAAGCAGTTGTGGCATATTTTTCTAGCGGACTTATTTGACACACAGGATGCAAGCGGCTGAGCCGAGCAGATGAGCTCTCCCGCAAGAATCTTCTGTGTTGCCCGGATACCGTTCCCTTTCCCTGGACTAACAAATCGTTCTATTTTAGGATTCATGATCGACCTCCTTCTACCAGCACGAGACTGATACCAGAAACGTTAAGGCTCCAGGCAGGAACGCTTGACACACGTGAAACCGCGAAAACTGTTTACATCCGTAGTCAACGTCATGTGTCGTCATTACGTCAGGCGTACCCTACGACAAGAAACTTCGTTCCGTTCATTTTAGACCGACATGATCCGACACAAAACATAGGGACGAATTATTAACATTAATAAGATTAACTACTTTTAACTAACTAACTAAAGATTAGATAACTTGTAAGTGGTGAATTACTGTAGGTAGGATGACCTCATCCTGTAGCTATAAAATGAAGAAAATCAAAATGTCCATATCTTCAGCAGTTTTTAACTCTGGTTACACCTATGTGCACTAGGTACCGGTATATAAACTCATTATAAAATAATAAAAAATAACCAGTCGGTCTTTAATTTCCAACAATGACATTTACCCACAGGTCAACAGGAAGAAACATACAGCTGTGTCAAGTCATCAAGACCATAGACATATATACATGTCTATGATCAAGACCAGTCTGGTTGCCAGGTTACCAGTCAACTTCGACTTCTATATTACAAACATTATGTAGTCCTCTTCCTCATCACATACATAACCTAAAAGCTACGTAAATAACTCGGTTTCTTATGGAATTTTCTACACCTAAAAGTTGTGCTGAATAAAACGTCACCTTATTCAATGCATCATCTTTTAAGTACAACTGATTTACAAAACCATCTGCGTTACCCACATCAACGGAAAACAAGAACATAAAAGGTACATGCACAATAATGTTTTGATCTGTTGTTAATTTTTTAAACTTAGCGAGCAAAACACATATTACATTAAAATCAGAGGAAAAAAAGCAACATTAAGACAAAAGAGTGTCTGAGCCAGCCAGAGCACTCGTGCAAATACAAATTAAGAAGGAAGGAAGGATAGGCTACGTCTCAATACTGCATAGTGGTTTCTTCCTCTCTCCTTCTCCTTTCCTCATACTTAATCTTTCACCCATAAAGAACAACAAGGACGACAAAGATGGACTCCATCAGTAAAAGTTGTTGAGAAAGCATCTGGAAATGAACCATTGAAAACGTAGGATGGGTTCTGAGACCACTGCAACAAGGAATGGGCACGGAAGGAGGAGATGAAGGGAACCACGTTAGACTATTGAGATGCACCCCTGGAGACTCCAGCCTACTCTGGTCACCTCTGGGAGTGACACAAAGACCGACTGTGCTCCAGATTTTCAGATAACGATCAGTTATGTTGTCTTCTGAATCGGTATGCTTAAGGACTAGGGAGAACAAAAAAAACCTAGTGACAAAAAACGAAACACAAAAAATACAATATAAAATTAACACATTTTAAAAATGAAGACAGAACTAATCAATGATGATGATGATCAATCAGTGGTCGTAAGAGGTAATGCAGAGACTGAGTTTAAGATATGAACCATTGTCACACAAGAAAGGGTACCCTCGAGTTCAGATCCGAACATACTGAAGGAATTACAATTCTCAGACAAATCAGCGTTATTCTAGTACCAGACACGTACCTAAACGCTTCAGAAAGCCACCATCATCACCATCCTTGTCATAATCCTAATTATTATAACCGCCATCCTCTTCATCATCATGGTCAAAATAAGAATCGAGAAAAATAGTTGGAAGCTACTAGAATTACCATCACCATCATCCTCACCATCATCCTCACCTTCCGAGCCGGGCTCGTACCGTACGCATCCACAGGTAGCAACGCTGACCTGGAACCAGCGTGTCCACGTCTGTGCGTTCCCTGCCCACTGGTGAGTGGCAGGCCAGACTGGTCCCAGACCAGCACTCCTGCTGTGAGACGCTTCGGTCCAGGTCTCCTCTAAGCTGTGGGACTGATACCTTCTCCCGACACAAACATTACACATCCCGACACAAACATTACACATCCCGACACAAACATTACACACATGCATATTGCTCTCTGTCCTGGGGCCTGTGCAGAATAAGCCAAGCTTTCTGTCAGGGAAAGTAACCGACATAAGCCTGGATTATTCTGTAAACTCGCTTCACGGAACAGGCATCTGGTCTCTTTCGTTGCATAAGCTCTGTGGGGCACATCCCAGTGAACGACACCAGGATGGGCGAGCACATTCCAGAACGGATGATTTCAAAGTGGATGACAACAGGGTGAATGCTACACCAAGGACTCTGAACTTCCCAGGAAACCTGGCGGTCACACAAAGCAATGCGTTTGTTTTCTTGTACATTTCGCTTCCTCAACGTAAGGTGCCACGTTGGTGTACGAACACAGTGCACCCCAAAACAAAACAAACGGTTGATCCTTTGTTGCCTGGCGACAGCTCATGATTAATGACCCCTGCAAACTTCTGTGTGCAGTGGGACCACTAATGCCTCACACCTCACTGATCCTCACTGAGGACTAAAACAGAAGAATAAAATATTTTGTTTAAAACAAAGCATCATCCATAAACGGTTTAAGACATGATTTCATTATATTCTATAACCACAGATAGTTGCTTGATATTCGAGGTTCAAAGGTTAAAGTGTTTTTAAAAAGGTGGCTTTAAAAATAATAACGTCTTCAAAATGTCTTGAGTGGATCAGCCTGAAAGAGGAGACGTGTCACTTCCTGTTGCGTCATTCTGATCCAGAGTCCCAGTTAAGGAGATGAGCCCAGTGTAGTGGGGCTGACCCAGGGTCAGTAGAGTGGAGTCAGCCTGTTGGGGTCCAGCTTGGGAGCTGACCCAGGGTCAGTTCCAGCTGACAGCCTACGTCAGTGGAGTGTTTCACAGTGTGGCTCAAGCCTCATACGGAAAACAAACACACACACAAGCATACATACACACACACACTTCCAATGCCTGCCCGCTCTCACTCACACACACACACACACACACACACACACACACACACACACACACACACACACACACACACACACACACACACACACAGGCGGGACTCCAGAAGTAGTGTAACAGAGGGAAACTCACAGAACGGAACGAGAGAGGGAGACAGAGGGAGTTCAATCGTGAGACCTCTTTTTCACATCTCCCTCACCCTCCCCCTCCTCCCTCCCCCCCTCCTCTATGACCCCAGGGTCAGCCAGTGTCGGATCTGCTCCAACCCACGATGCATCTGTTCCAGGTAGAAGTCGGCGTTGCGGGAAAAGTCCCTGCAGACGGAGGAGTGGGCGTCGCCCAGCGCGCAGTAGAGGGCGGTGCCACCCACGCTGATCACCACGGTAACCAGACACAGCAGGAAGAGCAGCAGGCAGGAGTCCCCGCCCGTCATGTCTGAGAGAGAGAGAGAGAGAGAGAGAGAGAGAGAGAGAGAGAGAGAGAGAGAGAGAGAGAGAGAGAGAGAGAGAGAGAGAGGGAGGGAGGGAGGGACAAAAGAAAGTAGGGAGGAAGCAAACGGTTCTATTACATGACATCACTTCACTGTCACATAAAATACAAATGCGTTTGGATAGTGTTTTAAAACAAATCTACACGCACACATCCACACACACTTACCCTGGTCATAGCCATCATCAGGCACCTTGAAGCGGACCCTTCGCTTGGCAGGTGGTTTGTGAGTGGGAGGGGCAGAGCTGGAGGCCACAGACACATCCTCCACACACGCACTCCTCCTCTTCAGGATGGACACCAGGCCTGGGGCAGGTGCGCTCTGGAAGACACACACACACAACTGATTAGACAGAACCTAGCTTGGTTCACGGAAAGGCCCACATGCAGTGGCAGAACCTGACCAGCAGGGGTCACTGATGGTGACTAAGCTGTCCATCAGGGAAACCAGAGAAGGACAGTAGATAAAGTGCAGGATGGAGTGATGGGGGGACGGAGGAGACGATAAAGAGCTTTTTAATTATCCATCCAGCCTCCAGGAAGGACTCATGACATCAATGAAGAGGGAAGGAGAGGCTTATAAAAAGAAAGAAAGACGGAGAGGAGAGGGAGAAAAAGAGAGGGAGAAATAGCAAGAGAGAGGGAGAGTGAGAGAGAGCAAGAGAGAGGGCGAGAAAGAAAGAGAGAGAGGAAGAGAGAGAGAGAGAAAGTGAACAGGTGCACCTAGTTCCTGTCTCCATGGCCTCCTGGCTCGTCTCCAGGGCAGGAAGTTCCATATTTGGTAACGAGGCCCTAATGAGGGCCGAGTCTGCCTCACTAATTAGACACTGACTCTCCTCCTCTCCGCTCATCCCCTCGTTCTGCTCTCTCCTCCTCTCCGCTCATCCCTTCGTTCTGCCCTCTCCTCCTCTCCAGTAATTACTTCTCTTTCTCTCTGGCCCTACTACTCTCTCTTCCTCTCACTCTCTTTTCTCCTGTTCTTTCTTTCCTCTCTCTCCCTTTTTAAAGGTTCTCTTTCGACCAGTAGCCTTCCCTGGACCAGATTCGGGGAGAGAGAGAGAGATCTAAACTCCAGCTTGTGCTGAGTATTGATTTGGCAGTGAGGGTCGGGATGAGATGACGTTTAGAGAGGTCACGAACGTGTATGTGGTTGTGTGTGTGTGTGTTTATGCTACGTGATACAGAATAAGCATGACTATGAACAGCCTGTCCAGTTCTTGAACCCACTTGTAACCGTCTCCAATCTCACAAAAACATGACACACACAAACATGCACGAACACGCACACATACTGACCTCTTCGACAGTGATGCATTTGGCCAGATCATCTAGAGAAGCTGCTCCTACAGTGGTCGTCATCCTCTCCACCCCCATCAGGCCCTCCCGCAGACGCCCTTCCTGCTCCGTACACTGGGCCCCCTCGCGGAGTTGGGCCTCCTGGTGCAGGTAGGCCTCCTGGTGGAGGTGGGCCTCTTGGTGGAGGTGGGCCTCCTGGTGGACGTGGGCCTCCGGGTGCAGCTCCACCACCATGCCTTCCATTGGGTGAGTCTTTAGAGGCACTGACGAATCAGTCCCCTCCTGATCCTCCTCGTTAAATTCCGAGGCCTCCTCTGCCTCCTCGGCCTCCTCCACCTCCTCTCCCACTCCCTCAGGGTCAGACCGGCTCATTTCCTTGTCCTCTGGGGGATTCGGTCTGACCCCCTCCGCAGTGGTTTGTTCCATCTCTGATCTGGGTTCTTCAGGACACTCGGCAGGGGGCCTGTCAATCAACTTGTCTCCATGAAAACCACCGGTGGCCCCTAAGGGATGGCAAGTCTCTGTCCCGCCCCCAGCCGAATAGTCATTAGAGCAGAGGGTGTCTGTCAAGGCTGTAGCCGATATTATTGGTTGAGCGTCCTGAGAGTCCCTTTGCACTTCCTCCATCCCCTGTAGACTCTCAGCCAGCCAGTCTGGAAGCAGAAAGACTTATATAAGTCAAGTGAAATTAAGAACATTGATCTGATAAGAACACTAATTCAGTTACAGACAAGAAGACCAGTTTGTGCGTGCGTGTGTGTGGTGCATGTCTGGCCTTTGAAAGTGAAACCAGGATATGCAATGCCCCGTTTGTGTTTTCAGAGGTAACACACATCCGTGGGTCCTTGTGTGTGTGTGTGTTCTGGTAACTCACACCTTTAGTTCTCTTGAGCTCCCCTTAGGTTCATCAATAACTAACAACATCTAGGCCTAGAGACCTCCCCAACACAAACACACACACTCACTCACCTGAGCTGCATGAAGTCAGGGTGGAATCCGCAGTCTCCTCTTCACACACTGGGGTCTTCAACAGAGAGTCTGCAGATGCATGCTACGCACACACGCGAAACAGAATTATTATAAATGCTGAGTACAAGCATGCACAAACACAAATTCGTATTCTCTGTCACACAAACACCAGGGCACCTTACCTTTCCTGGTTCTGTGCTGGGTCTGTGATTAAAAAGAGAAAGAGGGAAAGAAAGAAAGATAGAAGTAAAGATAGAGACAGAGGGAAAGAGAGAGCGAGAGAGTCAAGGGAGGTCAGAGAGAGAGAAGAAAGAGAGAGAAGAAAGAGAGAGTGAGAGTCAGTCCCAGCAGGTATCTCCTTGGTGACTGGAGTTCTCACAGAGTTGAGGTGTCCTTACTCATCTCAAGGAGGCTAAAATTAGCAACATGCCACATCTCCCTCGCCATTTATGTGTGTATGAGTGTGTGCGTACGTGTGTTTGTGTGTGTATGAGTGTGTGTTGATGAAACCATAGCAGTTCACCAGCTCAAATGACATAAAGTGCAACAGCAGCAAATGGCCATATGTTTTAACCATCACCAGTTACACGATGGTTGCCACGCACGCGCACACACACACGTGAGGAGAGAAAAGGTAGGTGTGTGTGTGTTCTACATCCATTTGCTGACTGCAACAGAAGGTGTCTGACTAAATATGAGTTTACGGTGGGGTGTCAAATTTGTTTGTCAGGAAATGCACACACCCCAAAACCGCTATGACACACACACACACACTCATGTACCTAACATAGACCAAAGCAAACACACACACACTGACCGCTGGTGTGTGCTGCAGATGTGCGCTAGTCTCTCCAGCTGTCTGGTCTCCAGGTCTGTGTTGCAGATCTTCCTGCCCTGTCTCTCTGAAACAGGAAAGGTCAAACAGTGAGCATGTCAGTTTCAGCAAATGTTTACATTTTCTTCACTGATTTAACTCAAACAAAAAGCACACAGGGGTATATATGCCAATCTGTATGTGAGTATGTGTGTGAGTGCATGTGTGTGAGTGCATGTGTGTGAGTGCATAACAGTGTGTGTAACGCCGTCGCACCACGGGTGGGGGGGTGTTACTGCATTGGTGAGTGTTAATGTGTACTGTACGAGTGTGTGTGTGCATGTGTGTGTGTGTGCGCGCATGTGTGTGTGGGTTACTGTGTGTGTGTGTGTGTTACCCCACTGCTCCTGCAGAGTAGAGAGGTTGGCCAGTAGTCTCTGATGGTACAGTCTCTCCAGCTGTACACACCACACCGCCCTCTCAACTGGCACGCAAGGGGTTAAGGTCAACTCAGAACACATATGTACACACACACACACTCACTCGGAGGATAGGATGAGGGAGTAGGAGAGAAGGGGGTGGAGGAGAGAGAGAGAGCGAGAGACAGAGAGAGAGAGAGAGAGAGAGAGAGAGCGAGAGAGCGAGAGAGAGAGGATAAAAATAGAGGGAGAGGAAGACAGAGAGGCAGAGAAAATGATCAGAGAGAGAGAGAGATCAGCATGCAGCGTGGCTCATGTTTATGCATGTCAGGAGACAATCCCTCCATAGACTCTCTCTCTCCCCTCCTCTCTCCCCTCTCTCTCTCCCTCACCTCCTCTCTCCCTCCCCTCCTCTCTGAAAGCAGCTGCACAAGCATGCTGGGAGTCAGGAGCAGAGTGTTAACCAGCCTAGGGCCATTCCAGTTTCACCTCACCCATGGTCTCAACCTGCATGGTCATGACCACACACACACACATCCACATTCAGACACACACCCCCATACTCTTGTACACATAGCCACATACACACAGGAAAAGAGAGGGATTGATAAGGATACAGTCTTCCTGAAGGACGAAGGCTTCAGCTATCTGCAGGGAAGGAGAAGAGAAGGGATAACAAACATGAGCATAAATAAGTACACAAACCAAAACAACAGGTGTTCACACGACAAGCAACTGTGAGGCACAGGAGAGTCCAGACACACCATAACCAGCCTACTGTAAAACAGGAATGATTGACAGGGCTCAGGACAACATCTGACAGGTTAAAGTTCTCCTAGCTAGCACAGCAAACACCACAGAGAGGGGGGGAGATAGTGTGAGAGAGAGAAGAGAGACAGTAAGAGAGATGGTGTGAGAGAGAGAGAGACAGTAAGGGAGAGAGAGATCTACTGACAGTGACAAGTTCTCCAAGTTTCCCCACACATCCACCTGTAGAGTGGAGCAGTACACCCCCAGGGCTTGACACGTACACAGACAGAGAGACAGACAGACAGGCACACAAAGACAGACAGAGAGACAGAGGGAGAGAGAAACAGAGGGAGAGACAGACAGAGGGAGAAACAGAGGGAGAGAGAAACAGAGGGAGAGAGACACAGAAGGGCATGCCGGCAGAGAGACATGCTACCTCTCCAGTGACTTGTCTTCCCAAGTTAACGTAACAGAAAGACAGAGAGAGAGAGAGAGAGAGAGAGAGAGAGAGAGAGAGAGAGAGAGAGAGAACAGGGACGTGTGCCCACCGTGTGAGAGAGAAAGTGAGGAACAGTGAGTGAGTCAGAGAGAGGGACAGAGAGAGAGGGGGGACTGCTCGCTCTGATGAAGTAAGAAGGCGGTACCAACCCACTGACCTTTCTCTCCCTCTTTCTCTCCCTCTTTCTCTCCCTCGTTCTCTCCCTCTTTCTCTCCCTCTTTCTCTCCCTCTCCCTCCCTCTCCGCCATAAATCTACATAAATGTGAATTGTGGCTCGATTCACTACACAGTTCTGCACTGTGTGGTTGGGAGAGTGAAAGCGTAGAGAGAGAGCGAAAGAGAGAGAGGAGAAGGGTGGTGGGAGGAGAGCGTAAGGAAAAAGAAAAGAGGCTTTAACACTTCTGCCTCAGTGTGTATAAGCTGCCTTTAATCACTATAAACTGTATAAAGTTCCTCCACATAACAACCACAGTCATCAACAACTAGCTCATTCTTTACCACTCTCTATCTCTCTCTCCACCCCCCTCCATCGCCTCCACCCCCAACCCTCCCCTCTCCTTATGTATGTGTGTGTCTCCCTCTTACATGTTTGGTTAACAGATGACCTTGAAGTGTGTGTGTGTGTGTCTCTGTATGTGTTTGTGTCCGTCTGCCTTCCAGGTGTGTTAGTTTTTCAGCAGATAGCCCATCTGTCTTGTAGACATTCTAATCAAGATGACAGACTTTCTGTCACACCTTGTCACATGTCCTGTCATTCAACAGTGTGTGTGTGTCATCTCAGACACAAACACACACAGAAAGTATGTGGCAGATGCTGTGGATCACCTGGTGCAGGTACTGGGGCAGGTGTGTGTCATCTCCACGTTCCCCAAGATCCTGCAGACAAGCCAGGAGGGCAGGAGTAGGAATGGGTCCTGTGGTGCAGCTGGTCCCCACAGTGGAGGTGATGGGTCCTGTGGCGCAGCTGCTCCCCACAGTGGAGGTGATGAGTCCTGTGATGGTGCTGATGGGTCCTACGGTGCAGCTCAGTTCCACAATGGAGGTTATGGGTTCCACGGCGGAGGTGATGGGTCCTGTGGTGCAGCTCGGCTCCACAATGGAAGTTATGGGTCCCACGGCAGAGGTGATGGGTCCTACGGTGGAGGTGATGGGTCCAGCAGTGCAGGTGAATTCTAAGGTGCGGATTCCAGATCCAGCAGAGGAGGTGAGGAGTCCTGGGTGTGAGGCGTCACTTTGGGGGAGCTCCTCTCGAGTTGTGGTGAGGGGGCTGATGGGATGTGTAGTTTCTGGAGAAACAGAGGCTTGGAACTCTACCAAACTGCCTACAGTTTGAAGAAGCGAGACAAAGAAAGAGAGACTTAGACAACCTCAACAAGTACAAAAATCTTTATGAAGAAAAGAAAGTTACGGCATGTGCTGCTAGCAAAACCACCGGCACCGTAATGTGTTTGTGTGTGTGTGTGTGTGTGTGCGTGTGTGTGGAGCCCACAGGAGCAGAAGGAGTCAGGCCACACCCTCCTAGCCAACAGACACTTTATTGTGTTTCCCAAGGAATTTCATTTTGTGGCCACTGCTGGTGGTGACGCAACACAATAATGAGCCAGGACACTCCACTCAGCTCAGAGTCAAGTAGCTCAAACACACACACAGACACACACCGACACACACACGCCTCGTCTCCGCTACATTAGCTTTTAGCTAGGAGGCTAACCAGAGACGCTGTGACAGACAGATGACAACACGGCTAGCGGCGGTGAGCTAACAGACTCTAAGTGGATGCTGTCAGAATGACTCAGCTAACACGCTAACAGACCGTCCAGCCTCCAGGCTCCTCAGCGGAGGCAGGAGAAGATGGAACGACAGCGTGGTCACTCACAGGGTCACTGTCGCTGCTCGCGTCTCCTCCTCCTCCTCCTCAGCCTCCTGCCTTTCTCCTTCTCTCCTCCTTTATCCACCACACACTATTTCTCTTCTTCCAATCCCCCTTCCTCTCTCTCCCTCTCATTGGTCATAGTTCACGTGGTCACTCTGACATCATTCAGTCTAATCTGGTCCACTAACCGTTTAACACACAGACACACACACACACGGGTAAGTCCAGACAGTTGGGTAACCTAAGGTAATACAGTTACAAGCAAAGATTAGCCAGTCTGACCCTGGTCTGGCATTAGCTACTTAATGCCAATGTCCCTTCTGCTCTGCTTGAGCAATGACGTGTGTGTGTCGGTGTGTGTGTGTGTTTTTACCTGTGTCTGAGAATGAGGAGTCTGTCATCGGCGTGTCAGGTGACTGGCCACGAGTCACACTGCTACTCTCTGACTCCTCCCCCTCTTCTTCCTCCTCCAACATCACATGATCCCTGTCCTCATCCTCGTTGTTGTTGAGGGAGTCTTGCTGAAACAACTCTCCTCCACCCCCCCTCATCCTCCTGCTGCTCTCCTCCTCTTCTGACGGGCTCTGGTCAGGTGACCGTCCATTTGGGTCATGTGACAGATTGTTCTGGAGGTCGACCCGCGGAAGACCCCCTGACACCAGAGGCCCCTCCCTCTCACACTGACCTGACACACACAAAATAAGATTTCACAACATTTGTACCCATGGTGACAGATTTCCAAGCTAACATAACAACTCCATTTCGGCCACAGCTATAAAGTACTGTCTTAGGCTACTGCATTTTAGTGGTCGCGGAGTCGAGGAATAGTCTGATTTTACAAGCCACATCACAAAGTAACCACATCTCAGACATGAACAAAAATACTAAACTATCCTAGGCCCTACAGTAGACTTCTATCATAGACCCTAATGCTCATAAACAGTCATCAATAAAAAGTCAGATAAATGATAAACAAATTAATGATACCAACCATCATCCATGAGTCTCCACCTCTGCAATCTGTACACATGAAGATTGGCTCCTCCCCAACTTCTACTAGCCACGCCCCTTCAGAGCCCTGCTGCAGGGAGAATGAGAGAGAGCTATCAAGCAAGAACGAGCCAGAGAGAGAGAGAGAGCGAGAGAGAGCGTGAGAGCGAGAAAGTGACAAAACGAGTCTGGTGTCATTCCTGTGCAACCTTTTATGCAACATGAAAAAGGTTAGGTCGATTCAGCAGAGGGCAAAACCTAACAACATACACACACACACACACAATGAATATCTGCTGTCAAACATCTTAAACGTTAGATCAACACAAAGGCACAGGCACTGTAGCGGTCACACGTGTTGGACCAGATAACCGTTCTGTGAACGACACAGATTAGAGGCTTGAAGCAGTCGGTCAGTTAGCACTGCACACACTATGATGTCCAGCGTGACAACAGATACTTTACTACACACTTTACTACACAGTACTTTATTACTCACAAAGGAAAGGAAAACAGCCTTCTGTATT
>NC_085038.1:2416671-2460372 GCF_963692335.1 Osmerus eperlanus
GGAGACAGAGAGAGAGGGGGACAGAGAGAGAGACAGAGACAGACAGAGAGAGGGAAAGAGAGGGAGACAGAGAGAAAGACAGGGAGAGAAACAGAGAGAGAGACACAGAGAGAGAGAGACATAGAGAGAGACAGAGAGACAGAGAGGGAGACAGAGAGAGAGACACACACTGAGAGACAGAGAGAGAGACAGGGAGGGAGAAATAGTTAAACCAACATCTTGGAACTGGATGGCACAAGGCTGGACAATGTCCCTCTCTACCTCCTCCAACCTCCCTTTTCCAGCCTCTTTCGCCAACTCTCCCCTTCCTCCTCCATCCCTCACCCACCCTCTTTGTCTCTGCCTATCTTCTACAAGGGGGGTCCATGAATAATGAAAGACAAGAACACACACACATCTTGGAAGATACAAGAGTTGGAAGTCTGCAACACACACCTAAGTATTGGATGTTTAAAAACCGAACCGGAGTGGATTTGGCAAAACTCACACACATCTGAAACAAGTGACATTAAATCCAGCTATAAAAGATTAATAATATACAACAGGCTGTCCTGGGGAAATAGACTGCATTGGGTCAGGAATCGGTGTCTCCTGTATGTAATGTAATGTTCCAGACGATTAAAGTGCGGTTCTCAAGTCATGACTGTTTTGCCAAGAAAATAAAGGTCCGATTTTAGAATAGGTCTGCTTTAGCTCTACCTTTGTCATTCTAAAAGTACTCCTCCTTGCTTAGTACAAGCCTCCTCAATCGTGTTTGCCTGATCTTTACGGTCTATTCAAAGCTAACATGCTAGCTAGCTAGCAGTATACGGGCAACTTATCAGATCAGATGCCACTCTATTGAGACCCATATATGTGATGGCTTTCCTGCTATCGTAGCATACATTTAAAGGTATATATTTGCTGTTAGTCAGCTAGCTACTGGTGCTGATGTTTTTAACCAGCAAGCTCATTCAGTAAATGCGCGTTAGCTAGCTCACTGGCTATCCAACACATCTGGATGCCAGTCTTAAGCTAGCAGGCATTGTGAATGTTGGTTAATGTCATAGTTGTATGCCGTTGACTAAGCCAAATGATTAACAATTATTTGTAGTTACTCACCAGTAACAGTAAACCAATTCGTAGGTTATGCTCGAATCGCCGCGTCGCGGAGATGCACTGCTGGGTACAGACCACAGCTAGCTGCCTGGCTACCTATAGAATAATGTTTTGCAGGTCGGTCTTTTTTACACATACCTTGGCTTTCTGATCCAAATGAAGATATTTTGTCGCCATCATGCGGCAAAACACAACACAAGCATACAATTTACTGTAATTTACAGAATGCTAACAAGTAGAGGTTGGCAAATATGCTTTCTTCATTTCCTACTTTTAGATAATGTGTAAATTATTTACCTGAAAAGCTAGACATAATTCAATAGCATTTTGAATAGTTGCGTGGGACTGAATTGGGGAATACCTTCTGGACTGTAGCGTTTGGAGACCCCGGGGCCTGTTCCATAAAGCGAGTTTACCGAAAAAGCCAGTCTTAGTCGGTAAACTTACTTTACGGCCCCGTGCCCTGATCAGCCACCAAATATTTCATCCCCAGGTCATGGTTATAGCTCGAGGATACAGGTAATGGTACTGTGTATGCACATTCAAAGTCAAAGTCAGATAAACCCGTTAAGGAGTAGCGTCACACATATGTGATTCTGAACATTCCAACCGACTCTTTTCCGATAGACAAAAACTATATGACAAATGCTATAGTATGGCTTCAAAATTTACAATTAGGAGGCTAACAAGTAACACTAGCAGGTAGTAGCATTGCTACGAGTATTATGCTAGGTTGCTAGGTAACGGAAGCTAACTAAAACTAGCTAGCTTCCGTTTTGGAAAAATAACTCACTCCTTAAAAGTTTAATAACCATTTTATTGCCAGCAAACCGCAGTCTCGGCCTTTACGTTATATTGCTTTTAATAAGAACAAACGATCCGATAGGTTTGTTGTTATGTGCCCCAAATAACATTATCACGTTGCATTCTGCATTAGACCGTCATTTATCAATATCTTTTTACATAGTTGGCTTGAATGCTAAGTGAATTGTCTCGACTTTATACAGAACCAACAGACACAAACACATAGAATCTGTAGTACTCTTTAGGCACAGTCCAAAAATCTGCTGATTCAACCATTCATTTTCATGTGCTGCATCTAAAAAAAAACCTACAGTATAAAACAAACACCCACACAAACCCACACCTGTCTAAAGAAATGGCTTTAAACGAGTCAGTATCCAGCCTCTTGACCTTGATTCTGTCTTCCTGCCTGCAGTGTCTGCTTCTCCATGGAAACGCAGGTCCAGGCTTGACACACATCCCCTCTATCAAGTCCTGATCACGGCCAGCCACGGGCAGGCATCATCCAACACCAGTACTTCAGGTTTCACAGACACCACGCGCTTCTACTTTTAAGAGTCGGTCGCAATACCCCTCCAGGCCTGCGGGCGGCACTGGCTGCGGTGCTGTTCAGCTCCAGCTCTCCTCTGTGTTGTCCAGGACCTCTTGGTAGAGCCAGCTCTGGGTGAACTCCTGAGACTCCTCCATCAGCTCAAACAGCTGGCGGTACTCGTGGGGGTAGACGTGACCCGTCAGGATGTCCTCTGGCATCCCCATCTGACTCAGCAGTTTAGGGCCACTCTCTGGACTCCACAGGCTGGGAGAGACAGGAGGAGGAAGGGTTAGAGAAGAGGAAGACAGACATGAGAGGAGAGGAGAGGGGAGAGAGAGGAGGGAGGGAGGGAGATTTAGAGGTGAAGAGGAGGGTGTGGGAGAGAAGGAAGGATGAGCAACAAGAGAAGAAGATGAGGAGAGCAGGAGATCACAGAGGGATGGAGAGAAGGGAAAGGAGGTGTGTGTGTGTGTGTGTGTGTGTGTGTGTGAGTGACATACTTCAGTTTGTCCATGAGCAGAGCCTTCCTCTTGGTCAGACACTGTTTGACCATCATGATGAGCGTTGAGGAGTTGGAGGGGCTGAGGTGGGCCGAGAACAGATCCTCTCTGGGCGTCAGGCGCACCAGACACATGTGCTGGTTGGGGAGCTGTGGTCGGGGCAATGTCGTCAAGACAACACTTCAACAACTTTGGGTCGCTAGGTAACACTGCACCTGTTATTTTAACAGAGTTTACCCTCCTGATTGGACTAACATAATCAACCAATCACGGCTTATCAACATGAGTAAATAAATACATCTTATTATATTACAAGGAAGATATGTTTCCCTTAAGATTTAACACTGTTTTTGTGGCACTGTACCAAGTAATATTGTAGAGATTGAGATATTGTTACTGGCCACTGAAAAACTGTTGGAACTATGCAATTCTGATCCTTGATTTTTTTTCTTATTCTATACATATTTATGCACTGTTTGACTGTAGATGATTGTTTGTGGAGTCTGAGGTGAAGTTTGAAGCCCAGTTTCTTACCCTGCTCTTCTTAACATGGATGGATTTAGAGGATGTTACAAAGGAGGACCAGGGCTCCTGCAGGACACAACCAATAGGAGACATGTTGGTTAGTCAAATCCCCCTCTCTTCTTCCTCTCCTCCCTTCCCCTACCATCTTCCTTTCTCACCCTACTTCTCTCTTCCTCCCTCTCTCCATCTGCTACTCCCTCTCCCTTCCCCATCTCCCTCCCCGTCATTTTACTGCACCCCCTCTCTTTCAACCTGAATGCCCCCTCCCTCCCTCCTTCCCTCCCCTCCTTCCCTCCCTCCCTTCCTTCCTCCCTCCCTTCCTTCCTTCCTTCCCTCCCTCCCTCCCTCCCTCCCTCCCTCCCTCCCCTCCCTCCCCTCCCTCCCACCTTGTGCAGCAGCTGGATGTTGCAGGCCATCTGCCACAGAGCTCCAATCCCTCGGTAGTTCTCCATGTCTCCTGGCCGAGCCAGCAGTTTCTGAGGGAGAAGAACATGAGCATCATCGCCATCCTCCTCCTCCTCATCATCATCATCATCACAGTCATCTGTCCACAGGTAATCAGTGTTGAGGAAGAAGGGATTTGGCTTGTTTGCCATATTGGCCCAAAGATAAAAAAATCCCTTTACAGCCAAAGCAGTGGTTCTTTGCGACCATAGCGGTCTTCATGAGTGTGTGAAGACATTTACATTTAGTAATTTAGCAGACGCTCTTATCCAGAGCGACTTACAGTAAGTACAGGGACATTTCCCCGAGGCAAGTAGGGTGAAGTGCCTTGCCCAAGGACACAACGTCATCTGACACGGCCAAGAATCGAACCAGCGACCTTCTGATTACTAGCCCGATTCTCTAACCGCTCAGCCACCTGACTCCCGACGTGTGTGTTCTCACCAGGTACTCTCTCTCACTCATCAACAGGTTGAGTTCGATGCGTCCGTAGTGGAAGATGGATTGGCGTTCTAACAGAAAGTACACCAGCCTCCACATCTTATTCTTCTCAGTCATGTGAGGCATGATCCCCACCATCCTAACAGAGGGCTCTGAACACACACAGTAGAGTCCTGATCAAGTATTTGTCAACTCTTTTGAAAATAAAATTTCAACCTCTCAAAACTTTTGTCAGAAACAAATAGTTTTTCTATTTGTTATATACACTATATATACACTATTTATATACATACACACTATATATACACTATTTTTGCAACCTTTCAAACTTATTTTTTTCACAAATATGTTTCCAAAAACAAAGTGTGTGAGAGAAACTTTCCCGAGTGCGTGAATGTGCCTGGGTCTCACCATCAGTCCATTTGGCCTCTGATATGCCCAGGTCGCTGAAGAGCTTGTCAGCCTTTCTGACCATAGATCTCTGGGTAACCACTGTCAGAGGGTCCAGATTGAAGAAGTCACACTGGATCACATCCAACTGACCATCCAACTTGCTCTCCAGGGCCTGAACACACACACACACACAACACAATGTAACAAGAGGCTGTGGAAAGGTTACCGTGTGTGTGTGTGTGTGTGTGTGTGTGTGTGTGAGTGTGTGTGTGTGTGTGAGTCCTACCCGGAGGTCTGGCAGGAAGCATCGTTGTGGCTCCAGAGCGACCACTCTCTGTGCCCCAGCGTTGAGCAGTGTTCTGGTCAGCACCCCTGGACCTGGGACACACAGCACATCCATCTGAGTCCTACATCCCAGTTCTAAAACACCAACCTTGGTATTTAGGCTCATATCGAAAATCCCTTTGCCCATCTGTCCGCCAGTACGCCCACCTGGGTGGCAGTCAAAGATGACGGCTTTGCTGTCCTCCAGGTTTGGACCCATGTGTTGAGCCACCAGGTTGGCGAGGTCAGGCTCTACGAGGAAGCGCCTCACAGTGTTACAGGTCTTGGCCTTCAGAGTGTTCTCCTCCACGCTGCCCAGATCCAGATCATCATACCTGCGTTGCGGAGAATGGTGGTCCTATACACACACACACAATCGTTAAAAACTGTGCTCTACAGAACAGAAACCCTCCTCTCCACAGAGTGTATCTGTGTGAGTGTGTGTGTGTGTGGGTGTGTGTAGACTCACCTTGACAGACATGGCTGCAGCAGAGAGCCGCCTGTGGGGGAGAGCGGAGGACGGGGACAGCCTGTCCCCCCTGGATTGATGGACCTGGGGCCCCCCAGGCCCAGACGACAGTGAGTCCAGGCTGTAGGAGCGTCTCTGGGGGATCTGAGCCATGGGACCACAGCGTAGGGACACCTGGGGCCTTACACAGGGCCTGTTGCCGGGACGACAGCATGCAGACCGCATCGCCAAAACCAGGAGTCTGCACACCTGGGTGGACATGATGGCTAGGTGGAGAGGGGGACAGATAGAGAGAGAAAGGGGGGAGAGACCGGTACCTGTGAATAGAAGAGAAGAGGTATAAGGTAGGGATGTATGTGATGCGTTAAAGAGTTTCCCTACGTGCAGTTCCATTACTTTTAAGATCTAGCTGGTGTTTTATGATGATACGGCAAAGACAAAAAAATATTAATACTAAGTAGCTCTGTCTTACGAGCGGTATTAATATTGGAGTCGCATATACAGTAGCTGGCACCAAGTTGACTTTGGTATCGACTTTTACGACATGTAACGCATGCACGTGGCTAACCTTACTGTAAAGGTTAGACTGTAAAAGTTGTTGCGCTGTTTGCAGACAAGTTTAAATGATTTAACAAGTTAGCTGGCCAGAAAACTAGAAGACAGAAAACTAAGCTAGTCACGTTGTGCTGCTGTTGCTGGTAAAAGCTAGGTAGCTAATTATAGCAAAATGCCATCTATATAATCGCAACCTTTGCTATGCTTTTCGTATCGATTCAAGACTTCACATACCTTTATAGCTTATATTCCACTATGTCCGGGTTTTGTAGTTCAGTTAATATATTTACATAATACATCCTTTCCAATTTTGTGACATTGAGCTCGTATTTGCCCTCAATGTTTTCGCAACCCGTGTGTGCCTGATGATGGAGGATTGGGTGCATGTTCACTGCGTCATTTTCAGGCGACAGTGAGACTTATTTTTCCAATTCCTTTACTGTTTTTATTTTATTTTTTATTACCAAAAAATAAACACATTTCTTACAAACATAATACATCTAACAACAAATATGGAAGAAAAAATAGTGATACATGTGCGGTAACAATTTAAGACAGGGGTGAGTTAAGTGACACTACAGTGTCACTTCCCAGTCATCCAATCAAAATCTATACATGCATTGGAACGCCCATAATCTTGTATTCAATTGGAGCACAGCTACTTGAGAAAATGTACGGAAGTAGGCTACATGCTGCAGGCACAAATTAGTCTTTTAAACACGTCAAAAGCACATATAATCATAGTTGATGGTTACACACAGAAGTAAAACACTTTATACATGATTGCAATCAACAATCAAAACTGCGGTGTCTTCTTTAATACCCGCAGGTAGTCCGCGCCCATTAAGATAGCTGAGCTTTAAATTGCGCATTAACCCTAGGTTAAGCTACGGAAGTACAGCTGTCTGCTAGTTCGCTCTGGAATAGACAGAGCTGTCAAATAGATCCACGCTGCTGTCGTTGATTCCAGTTGCAGTTCCACTCCAGTGCAAGGCAGTAACTCAACCGCTAGATAATTGTAACAATGGCAAAGGTCGAAACTTCTACTAGTAGGCCATATCACATAATTATTTTCGGAGCCTCGGGCTTTACAGGGCAGTTTGTAGTGGAAGAGGTAGCTCGTACATCGTCCGAGGGACCAAAGGGGACGTTGAAATGGGCCGTTGCTGGGAGAAGCAGCCCGAAGCTGGAAAAAGTTCTGGAACAGGCGGCTGCCGCCCTCAGTATGTCGTTTTATTTCTGTACAATTCTACGTGTTGCTTGTAGTAATATGAATGTTTTTTGTTTGCTTGCTTTGCGTTCGACGTTGTGCGTCATGTGCAATTGTGTTCAACAAAGGCTCTAATCGGATTTTCAGAGCATTCTCCTGGATGATCCAATCTGATCACTAGACATACATAGTAGTTAATTAAGTGTACAAAGCAAATAACGTGAATATAGCTAACATTTTTTTTTTTTTTTATCAAGCTTTCTTTCAATGAGTAAAGTTATGCGATGCCTACATAAGTACAGTGTTCGTCAGTAGATCTTGTTGAAGTGGGGATTATGGGGAGTCCCAGGGGGGTGTTTGGTCTTGTTCTTGACCTCTGCCTGTGCTGTAGGCAAGCCAGAGCTGAGGACGGAGGTGGACATCATCGTAGCAGATGTAGGAGAGCCGGACTCCCTGGCAGCCATGTGCAAACAGGGTGTGATCGTTCTCAACTGTGTGGGGCCTGTAAGTATCCCACTGTCTGTAAGGATACATACACAATCTCTCTCTCTCACACACAAACACACACAGACAGAGCACGCTCTGTTGAGGTACAATGAGTGTGATTGTCAAGGTCGGAATAGTGATAGTACTCAGCACAGCGGTGTCAGACTCAGAATATAATTGTCTATCTTACAGTGCGAATCCCAAAGAGAGCGCTTTCTCTGACCTAGATTGAAGTGCTAGCATAGCTCCTCTGGATATTAGTTTATTTCATCACCTGGCATTCCAGGTGAAGAATATAACCCAGATATCAGGAATGACACAACATCGCTGTTTGCACAATATCAGCGAGTGTGAAATCACTGAATGTACCTTGTACCATTCCCCCTTTCTGTCAGTCATGCACACACACTCTAGAATCTAGATTAAGCAGGTAGTTAGAAGTTAATGCCTGGTTATGGATAGACTGGATTTCTGACATTAACTCTGTCTGTGTGTCTGTCTGTGTGTAGTACAGGTTCTGGGGGGAGCCCGTGGTAAAGGCATGTGTGGAGAATGGAGCACACCACATCGACATCTGTGGAGAGCCCCAGGTACTGTATGTTCACTGGAGTGGCCGTGTCCCACTTCTAGACCTGTTCACTTCCTTCCTCCTCTCGTTCCCTCACACCCTTCACCTCTTAAATAGGCAGACTAGAGGGGCCGCATTCCATTTCTTTGTCTGTGTTCTCTTGCTTCCTCTACTCCCCATTGAACTCCCGTTAGTTGGATGCGGTCTGAACTGGTGAACTGGACCTACAGTCAACCTTCTTACTCCAGGTCACTTGTGGTGAGACCAGGACCATGAGAGGTTCCAAAAGTTCAGACCTCATACATAAAAATAAAAAAAGAGCCACTATTATCTATGTAAATACCGCCCTGCCCCAAATATAGAAACATTGAATATAACTACATGCTCTTGTGTTTCTTCCCATTGGCACTTATTTGCTTATCTCAATGTATGCTCATGTTCTGGCTACTCATAATGTTTTTGGGGCTATCTCGTTGTTTATGATCATTGACCTATGCACTTTTGTTAAAGCTCTCGCTTGGAAGTCGCTTTGGATGAAAGCGTCTGCTAAATGAATAAATGTAAATGTAATGTAAATATCCCTGATCTGTTATTGACGTCTTTGGTTGGACCTCACTTTAACTCGGACGCTGGTTATGGGCCTGGGTGAAGCCTGGGTGAAGCCTGGGTGAAGCCTGGGTGAAGCCTGGGTGAAGCCTGGGTGAAGCCTGGGTGAAGCCTGGGTGAAGAGAGAGGCTGTCTGACAGAGGCTCCAGCAGGGAGGACAGTAGTCATGCCCAGTTACATGCTGCTTTCCATTAGACCAGACCTTACTTATTTACTGCTCTATCCCAATCTAATCACACCCTGTCCTGGTTCATCCAGCGCTGTTCGTTTGGGTTTGCATTCCTATCCCCTTTGTGGTGTGTGTGTGTGTTGTGCTTATTTTTAATCCTGTGTGCGCACATGCATGTGTGTAGTTTCTAGAGAGCATGCAGTTGAACTACAACAGCCAGGCGGGTGAGAAGGGGGTTTACGTCGTGGGGAGCTGTGGCTTTGACTCCATCCCAGCTGACATGGGTGTCATCTTTACCAGGGACCAGTTCAAAGGTGTGTGTGTGTATTGAGAATGATCGCCCCATGCATGTCATGTGAAGCCTATCATCACAATCCAAGTTTTGTATTGAATTAAAAATATCTCCTCGTGTGTGTGCGGTCACAGGAACGCTCACAGCAGTAGAGAGCTTCCTGACGGCCAGTTCAGGCCCTGAGGTAAGACTCCATATCCCAGAAACCCTTTCACTGGACTAGGTTTACCCTGACATCCAACATGAATAGTCTTTTATTCAAACTTAAAAAAAAAAAAAAAGTTTTATTTAGGTAATCCCTTCATCTCTCTCTACCCCCCCCCTCTGTCTCTCTCTCTCTCTCTCTCTCTCTCTCTCTCTCAGGGAGGCTCCATCCATGACGGCACATGGCAGTCAGCCATCTACGGCTTCGCCGACAGCGGAAAGCTTCGTAGCCTGAGGAGGAAGTTTGGCTACAAGCCCCTCCCGGTGGTGGGGTCAAAGATCAAGCGCAGGTAGTGAACACGGGGCTCCGGGTGGCGAGCTGCGGTCACAGGCTTGTGATGTTGATTGAATTCGGGGGAGGGGGGGTCTTGTTGATGCTAACTGTGTGTGTGTGTGTAGGAGTGCGCTGTTCTACAGTGATGAGGTGCAGCAGTACGCAGTCCCCTTTATGGGTGCAGATCCGTCTGTGGTGAAGAGAAGCCAGCGCTTCCTACTGGAGGAGCACCAGGAGAACCCTGTGAGCGGCTCTACTCTCTCTCTCTGCCTCCAGTCTCTCTCTTCTTCTCTGCCTCCACATTCTCTCTCCCCCTCTCTCTCTCCCTCTCTCAGCCTCCACATTCTCTCTGCCTCCATATTCTCTCTCTGCCTCCACATTCCCTTTCTTACATATACACTCCTTTGTTTGACCTTTGACATCTTCTTGACCTCCAGGTCCAGTATGGTGCATATGCAGGAGTAGGGGGCGTGGGAAACATAATCAAGATGCTTTTCGCTGGAATGATGTTTTGGTTCTTTGTCAAGTTCAGCTGGGGACGAAACCTGCTGATCAAGGTGAAAGAAAACGACAGATGCACGCACACACACACATTGACACGCGCACACATTGACACACGCACAACACGACAAATGAAGAATGGAGATATGCCTATGCCTCTCATTAGTACATGTTTTCTCTTCATTGTTAGTGAAGACAGAACACTGTCAAGATGTTGAGCAGAAGCATTTTTCATGATAACATTGTCAAGTGAGATGCTCTATGGGTGTGGTGTATGTGAAGCCATCTGTAACAGTTTGAATGCAGTTGGTTCATTTTTACAGTATTTATTACATTCCGTATACACATTTTTCAGTCATTAATGAAATTCAATCAATCAAACAAATGCTCATAATTCTCTTCCTCCTGCAGTTCCCAGAGTTCTTCTCCTTCGGGTTCTTCACCAAGCAGGGACCAACCAGGAAGCAGGTAGAGTCTCCTTTCAACCTCCTCAAGGGAACTACCTGTGCGCCCTAGAGAATCCCTCACTCTCGGGCATTCTATTGCGTCGTAACAGTGCTTCTAAATGACGTGTGTGTGTGTCAGATGGAGGGAGCATCCTTTCAGTTCGCCTTCTATGGGGAGGGTTACACTGAGGACCCGTCTCAAGGTCGACCCAACGCCAAGATCCGCACCCTCGTCCAGGGCCCAGGTGATGTCACTGCTCCGCCATGTTCACACTCTGGTTGTTGTACTGTAACAGGCTACTCTTAACCATTAGTTAAACTACTATTTTTTCTTTTTCAAAGAAGTGACTTGAAATTTTGAAAATTACATTCCTTTTGGCAGCTTTGGCAAGTGTTGCATAGAACCGTAATACCAGTGGTTTCTTCCAACTGCCACACTCATCTGACAGAAGTAATGTTTTGCTGTTTTAGAGGCGGGATATGTGGCCACACCCATAACCATGGTCCAATCAGCTATCACCATCCTGAACGAGCCCAACGCCCTTCCCAAGAAGTGAGTTCTGACTTCCTCCTTCACTATTACTACTTAAAGAAAAAGGTTGATTTGGTTTAACAATTTCTTTCATCTACCTCTTATTTGTCGCCCTCTCTCTGTAGGGGTGGTGTATACACTCCAGGGGCAGCTTTTGCTAAGACCACACTGATTAATCGCCTCAACAAACATCGCATCCAGTTTTCTGTCATCTAAACCTGCCCACCAACTCCAGGTCATTCCCATCTGTCTATGCTATCCTGAACATCGCATATGTTTGTTATTGGAAATATGAAAATAGTCTTTAGCCACGCTCACTAACGTTTTTTCTGGTTTGTGGTATTTGTCATGGTTCACCAGAGTAGAATACCTATATCAATACAGTTTCTCCTCTGCGTTTGCATATGAGCTTGGTGTCAGTCTTACCCTCAGTAATACAGTTTGCTCTCACTTCAGATGTTCATAATTGTTTCTCATAAGGGTCGTTTTACTATATCTGTTGAATTGGTTCAGATGTATTTGGTAGTTTTTTTGGCCCATTCTGCCGTGTTTACTGTTGACTTTCTGTGCACTGTTTCCTGGAAGTCCCAAGATTTACAAGCTCCTATTTAGAACATGCAGCATTCCAGAAGCCCCACAAAATGATTCGCACCAGTTCTGAGTTCCAACAGTAACTGAATAGCCTTGCTTTATCAAAGCACATTTTTCTCAACCTGTTTATTGAAACAAAGTTTGTTGCTAAAGAACTGGTACAATGCTCCCTCCTAAACAGCTTGATCATTTTAAGAATGTGATGCTTGCTGCCTCTAAGCAACATGTCATGGTACTACTGGTAAAGGAGCAGTACCCCCACTGAGCATGCCCAGGAGTGTTAAGCAGTGTTTGTGTGCAGTGTTTGAGTTGCATTCTGCTTGCCTAGTCTTTATCTTATGAATAAAGCCAACAGCACTGCTGGAAATATCTGTTGTAGTGGCTGAGTTTTTGCTTTGAACTTAAAATGAATGTTTACAAAAGAATACACTCCTGATCAACTGCAGTACCGGACCAACACAGTTCATTTTAGTCTGACATACATTTGCACATTGGACTGATTGAATATCCAACTGCAAGAGTCAATGTTGAGGTTCCATCCATCAAGCCTAATAAGTTTTTCCTACTATGTTCAAATTCATCAGAGCATTATTTAGGTGTGCAGGTATCACGCGGAATAGAAGCCTCCTGAGTTTGACATCCTTTCTGTTACAGTCCATGAAAGGGGCGGCCACTTCGCTTTGTCGATCATTTATCAGCGGCTGTTAGACGCGGCTCACCCGCAGTTCAGCTCCCTCATTTGCCCTTTTCTTTGAGGTATTCCGCTGCAAAGTTACATTAATTTTCAAAGTATGTGTGATTAAAAACTTCTGGTATTGGAGGCTACCACAAAATGACACTAATGTTAATCCCAATACATAAATATCTTACCTAGTTTCTCAACCGCTTCCACACAAACGCTGGGGTACATGCTCCCGTTGTAAGTGGCAATAATTACGTACAGTGTGGTCCTCACCAATATCAACCCGTGCACACCCTGTAAAAACACCTGTCTACTAGTGAAACGTTCCCAGTTCAGGGAATTAAAGTCTACAACGGGCCAATTGTTTTTAGACATTTAGGATTGAGTGTGTACTATTTTGAATTCATATCATGTCACATATGATGCTAACTTTATACTGATAAACTAACACATTTGCAGTATATGGAGCTTCGGTCCGCCCGGACACACGTGTATGATTTTTCTTGGAAGTAGAATCCTCGCTCTCTTGTGGCGGTCAGATCCTTAAAAGCGTCTGTAAACATCTGGGCCTGCGGAACAATCTGGAAAGTTGCGTTGGCAACGCTGCCGTTAACTCATTTAAATAAACCACATTAAGCTAGTGCTAGATAGCGAGGCAAATAAGTCAAGTTGCGTTCCAGCTATAGAGTTTCGGTACAGTAGTAGGCTAGAAGAGCTCTAGCTATAGGCTACATTGTTACCTGAAACCTGGCAGATGCAGCGGTCACGTTTCCATTTTTTGCCACCAATATTGCAGCGTTTTCCACGTGTTTTGTGTCAATAAGGCAGTCGTTAATCATAATTTGAAATTGGTTGAGACTCATCGTTGTATTTTGTTTCCTGTCAAGGTTACAAACAAGTTTTTTTTCTCTCTCAAAAAGTTTGTTACTGGTTTCTATAGAAACAAACAGCAGGCCATGCGCATAGGTTTTCCACCCGTCCCGGTGTCGTGCCAAGGCACTTAGCCGCGGGAGCGCACTCAGAGAAGCGGAGTTTAACTGCTGCACTTCGAATTCACCTCTTAGATGGAACACCTGGGCGTTTTTTCACCTGATATAATGTGTATCCCCTCCCCTAACATGCAAAGGGTCTGTCCTGCCATCATGTGTGTTATTTTCTGTGTTCTTTTGGTCACAATGAACAACCTGAGATAATATGGAGATGTCTGCTCTTCTCTAGCAAAAGTTACAGAGGAAATACACATTATATGAGGTGAAAAAACGGCCTGATATGTGTATCCCCTCTAACTTTTGCTGTCTACCATATGAGTTACAGAGGGGATACACATTATATCCCAGGTTTTTTTTAAGTCTTGTCCCGTTTGTGTATTTCAGTTTGAAATAAAACTTTCTTAGTAATTTCCTTCTACTACTATTCTATTTTCTTCCTGGCTATGTTCAAACATCCCATTTAGAGGCATCTGAGGGCACAACATGCTAGATTAGTGGTCAAACATTTTGTGAACTGAAATAATGTAAATACGATCGTATCTATAAACACAATGAAAAATATTTTTATTCTTTAAAAAAAGTACAGCTATAAACTGTACACTGAATCACAACATGATGATCAGGACATATCGAAAGCGTCCAGGAGATCTGTGTAATGATATTTCTCTGCTAAGGACGTGGCGTTGTCCCAAGCTTTGATGCGGGCCAGAACCTTCAGCACGTCACTCACAAATTCCCTAGGGTCAAAGAAAAAACAAACAATGTACGAACATAACACTTTCCAGTTTGAGGTGTGAGTGGGATGGGCTGGTGGCAGTGTTACCTGGTGCTGGGGCTGTCTGGCTGCTGCTTGCAGACAGAATGGGCTATCTGGAGCAGGTGTTTACTGAGAGACAGGAGTTGGGGAAGAGACGAGCCACCACTCACATGGCTGAACCACGACTCAGGAAAACACTCAGCCACCTGGGAAGAGAGATGGAAACAAGAAGACAAGAAGAATCGAAGGAGAGGTAAACAAAATCGAATTTTAAATCTTGATCACAGACACCCTTAACCCTTGTGTTATCTTCGGGTCATTCTGACCCATCAGTCATTGTGACCCACCGTCGTATTGCGACAACTTTACCGCATACAAAAACAAAGTGAAGCATTTTCTTTTAACCGTTGGGCTGTCTCAGACCCCCCACATTGCGAAGGTTAAAAGAAAATTATTTTTATTTGTTTTTGTATTGGGTAAAATTGGGTAAACACAACGATGGTTCGTTATGAACCTTTGGGTCATGTGACCCGAAGGCAGCACGAGGGTTAAAAACCACAGAAGGAACATTGTTAATACCCAGACAGGGTTTGACAGATGGGCATGAAGCGGACCTTGCTGGTCTTGCGGAGGGAGTCTTGTGGTCGGGGATCGTTCAGCATCGTCATCATCAGGTAGCGGTTCAGGAGCTGGTCCAACATCACCTCCCTCAGGGCCTCCCCTGACACCACCCCCTCCCACAGAGACATGCTACTCAGGAGCTGACACACACACACACACACACACACACACACACACACACACACAGAGACACACGTATTAAAGAGGGACACAAACAGCAACACACACACAATGTAAAGCTACGCAAGTTCTCCTTCAGCTCCTTTACCTTTACGGCAGTCCAGAACTGTCCGTCTCTGAACCTACACTGTGGAGAAGAGCTGTCTTCCAGAAACCTGTCGGAGAAAACAGAGGACAACATCAACAGCTGTCTTCATCTCCAAGTTCACTCATTCTAGAAATGTATCCTGTTAATGAATCCTGCCTGCATGTCGAGGCTCACTTTTTAGGATAGAGAGGGATGAAGACATCTTCATCCACTGAGGTCTTCAGCCGACCAATCACTGCGTCCAAAAATGCCTATGGGGGAGGGGGGGTGCACACCATTGAGTTATCTGACCACACAGATGGTCAGGTTTTCAGGTGGTATTGATTTACCATTAAATAAAAATGACAAAAACACATACACAAACTGAAAATGACTGTTCACCTTGACCGGTTTGCTGTGCTCTCCCTGGAACAGGAAGTAGTCATCCTTCAGTCTGTGGCAGAGCACTGCCAATCGGGAGGACTCCTGCCTGGACAGGGGGTCCCACACCAGCTCCACATAGCCTGGGGGGGAGGTTACAATTTGCATATTTGAGTGTGTGTGAGAGAGAGAGACAGAGAGAGAGAGAGAGACAGAGAGAGAACAGACCCTGTATTTTGGGCAGCAGTGTTTTCTCTATGATGGCAGGCAGAGTCTTCCTGTCAGCGTTCTCCTTCTCCTCGTAACCGTCGCCGTGGCAAAAGGCCTCCACAGCAGAGTACCATGGCAACGCCTCAAAGTCCTCCACTGCTGACTGGAACACACAGCAGAAACACAACATAGATAAAACACATAAACAACATCCCACAGTCCTCTGTGTGTGTGTGTACTGTGAGTGAGTGTGTTCCTGTTGGTACCTGTAGGGGGCTCCAGCCCAGGATCTGGTGTCTGATGAGGGGGTTGAGCAGTTTGGGCAGACAGAGGCTGATGTAGGCGCTGTGGTAGGACTCGGAGAACAAGCTTCTCCACTCCTCGAACCGACGCAGCACCTTCCTCACGTCCCAGAACTCCTCCTGGACATCTGCAAACACGCCCTGAGACCGGCTCACCAGCTCAGCTGGAGGGGGAGGAGGTGGGGTGATGATGATGAAGCGGGCTAGTAAACAGAAGGTTGCCAGTTCGATTCCCGGCCATGCCAGATGACGTTGTGTCCTTGGGCAAGGCACTTCACCCTACTTGCCTCGGGGGGAATGTCCCTGTACTTACTGTAAGTCGCTCTGGATAAGAGCATCTGCTAAATGACTAAATGTAAATCTCATAACTGCCTCACAGATAACGAAAGTAGCTGTTTGGTAGTGCCGCGCCCCGCCTTACCTGTCTTCTTCTGCAGTTCTTCCTCTTCCTCAGCCGAAGGCTCGCAGTCCGCTGGAAGACTGTCAGAGTCTTCGTCACTGAGGGGGAAATGTTTTATGATGTCAGTATAATACAAGAGCAGCAGTGAACGTGTTTGCGATGGAACGGTATCGTACATTTAGCATTTAGCATTTTAAATGCTAAAACACGTTAACGCTTGACCACTTAGGAAAGCCGCAACCTCTCTCTCTCTCTCTCACCCTTTAACCAGTGTCTCGTTCAGGTGGTCACCTGACTGGTCACCTGACTCTCCTTCACTTTGTGGATCACTGCTGTCTAGAGAGAGAGAGAGAGAGAGAGAGTGAGATATCAGTGAAACATCAAAGACACACACACCCATACAGTTACAAACACACAACCATACACACACACACACCAATAAACATACACACACTCACAACAGAGCTGCTGTAGGCGGGAGGACTCCTGTCGGACAGTCTCCCGTCTGCGGGACAACAGCGCCTCCGCCTGGTCAGACAGCAGAGAGTGCATGTCCAGCTCCAGTGAGTTGATCTCCACAACCTGCACGACACACAGCACAAATAAAACACAACAGCCATATATTCCCAACCAGGATGCATGTGGAGAGGATCCATCCTGCTCCGTTCCTCCCAGAGTTCAACAGGGGCTTCCTCTCTGACCTTCTCTCTCAGGCATTCCACCAGGTTCCGTACGTAGAGGTTCATGTCGCGGTAGAAACTCAGCTGCCGGTCCGAGGAACTGTTCTCCAGGTTCTCCAGGGCGGTTCTGGCACCCTCCATGTCCCCCTCCATCCTCCTCAGCTCTGCCTCGCGGGCCCTGTGGACCCCTCTCAGAGAGTCCAGCCTGGGAGAGAAGGAGGGGGGAGGAGAGAGAGAGAGAGAGAGAGAGAGAGGGAGGGAGGGAGGACAGAGGTAGAGGTGAGAAGAGCAGAGAAGGGTGTGGGCGAGAAAAAGAGGTGGAGGTGTAGAGAATGGAAAGGTGGGAAGGTAAAAAAAAAGTAAGACCACACAAAGGCACAGAGGAGGCAAGTTAGACCTGCTTTAGATTGTGCTGAGTCACCCTGCTCTGCCTGTCAGTGGTGCTATGTTTAGGAGGGGTGCTGACTGACTTCCCAGTGATCCTCCTCTTCACCATGCTGACTGTGACTGCAGGAAGAGTCTCTGGGATCACGGCCCTTTTCTTCAGCCTGCCTCGGCCACTGCACACACTGCTGTCACTGCTGGGGCTCTGGGGAGGGGAGGGAGGAAGGAGGGGAGGAGGGGAGGGGAGGAGGAGAGGCAGGGGAGGAGGAGGAGGGGAGGGGGAGGAGAGGCAGCGGAGGGGAGGAGGAGGAGGGGAGGAGGGGAGGAGGAGAGGCAAGGGAGGGGAGGAGGGGAGGAGGAGAGGCAGGGGAGGAAGAGGAGGGGAGGGGGAGGAGAGGCAGAGGAGGGGAGGAGGAGAGGCAGGGGAGGGGGGGAGGGAGGGAGGGAGGAGGGGAGGAGGAGAGGCAGGGGAGGGGGAGGAGGAGAGGCGGGGATGAGGGGAGGAGGAGAGGAGGAGAGGCAGGGGAGGGGAGGAGGAGGGGATGAGGGGAGGAGGAGAGGCAGGGGAGGGGAGGAGGAGGAGGGGAGGGAGGAAAAGAGGGGAAGAGAGGATGGAAGCATTAGAAGTACAGAAAATGGGTGTGCTGCTTTTTTCTTGTGGTCTAAATAAAGTGCTGGAAAAGTGTGGAGAGAGAGATGACAGAGGGAGGGATGACAGAGGGAGGGATGACAGAGGGAGGGATGGCAGAGGGAGGGATGGCAGAGGGAGGGATGGCAGAGGGAGGGATGACAGAGGGAGGGATGACAGAGGGACGGATGATAGAGGGAGGGATGACAGCGTGGTACCTGTTCCCCCGGGTGTCTCTTGACCCCCTTCCCTATCTGCTGCTCCTCCCAGAGCTCCTGGTCTTCTCTCTCCTGGGAGTCGCTGTCCTCACTGGCACTCCCTCCTGCAACACACACACACACACACCAGTTAGCCTAAGGTACTTAATATCTCCTTCAGAAATGTTTCGTTTCTTCTCCTCATTTTCTCCTTTAACCAACTGAATGTCAGGTGGCCTTCTTTCCTTTTCATCTGGTTGTTCACTCACTACTCCCCATGTATTCTCCTCCTCGTCCACCTCTTTTCCTCTCCTCCACCCTCCCTCTCTCCTATTCCGGTCCCCCTTTCTTGTTCTACCCCTCTCCACTCACTCACCCAGGATCTGTCCTCCTCTCCCCCTCTCCCCCAGCCTCTCTCTCCCTCTCCCCCTTCCTCCCCCAGCCTCTCTCTCCCTCTCCCCCTTCCTCCCCCAGCCTCTCTCTCCCTCTCCCCCTTCCTCCCCCAGCCTCTCTCCCTGTCCCCCACCCAGCCTCTCCCCCTTCCTCACCCAGCCTCTCCCCCTTCCTCACCCAGCCTCTCCCCCTTCCTCACCCAGCCTCTCCCCCTTCCTCACCCAGCCTCTCTCCCTTCCTCACCCAGCCTCTCCCCCTTCCTCACCCAGCCTCTCTCCTCCTCTCTCCCTTCCTCACCCAGCCTCTCCCCCTTCCTCACCCAGCCTCTCCCCCTTCCTCACCCAGCCTCTCTCCTCCTCTCTCCCTTCCTCACCCAGCCTCTCCCCCTTCCTCACCCAGCCTTTCTCCCTTCCTCACCCAGCTTCTCTGCGATCCTCTCCCTCACAGTCCTGGGTCTCGGGGCAAACTCGATCCTGCGTTCGTGGTCGTCTGGTTCATCGTCATCGTCCTCGTGTCCGTCGCTCCCCTCGTCCTGGTCCAGGTCTCCAGGGGTGCTGGGGGACCGCTCCCCTTCCCTCCCCAGAGGGATGTACTCCTTCTGGGCTCGGGCCTCCTGACGCTGCCTCCTGGCTGCCTGGATCCTCCGGGCGTCTGGGATCACCACTGCACAGGAAAAACTTTTACTAATTAACAGTCCATTTTCAGTGTCCATGCATGTGTTCATGTCTGTTGAAGAGCGCAGACGTGGACTTGAGAGATGGACCGACCCTTTTTGGGGGCGGAGGACTTGGAGGTTTTGGAGGAGACTGAGCTGGAGGTGGACTTGGCCTCTTCCTCGGGGTCACTGTCTGGGGACAGCTCTTCACCTGAGACCCCATCATCATCGTCATCACTACCAGAAGGCCTTGGAGGTGATTCAGCCCTAGTCACGTTCCTTCTGGCTGTGCCTGTTAGGTGGAGGAAGATACAAATGGTTATCCGTGGTTAGGTTTGGCTTGGAGAGACTGGTAATAGCCTGGGATTATGAAATGGGTGGGGTTGTTTACCTGCGGGTATGAAAGTGGTCTTCGCAAGTGAATCTTCTTTCTTACGGGCTTGGAAAACAACAGCTTTATCCACTAGTTTCTTCACCTTGAATTCGGATACCTTACCTGATGACGAGAGAAGAAACAGTTAGCGAGTCTGTCTGTCTATCGATCGATATCTCTGTGTTGAGTTATTGGTATCAAAATAAAGATCGAACTGGAAGGACGGAGCCTGCAGTCCATTTTGGCAGCAGTGACACAGCTGGACTGAGGAGCAGACTCAGAACGCAGAGTGAGGAGATCCTCGAAACGGCTGACGTCCGAAATACGTCTAAGTTGACATGAGGCTTATCGACCAAGTTAAGACAATTTTACCTTCTTTTTCATCCAAAAAGCTAAGTACGTTTCCCTTCTTCTTCTTCTTCCCGACATCCACGTTCCTGTTACGGACAGCGAAGGGTCCACCGACCTCCCCAGGGTCCTCGTCACCACTTGAGTCCGATTTAGGAGGCGTCACCTCCCGCTTTGAACTGCAAGAGATCCCGCGGTTCTGGGGCAACTTTGACGGTTTTATATTTACAGCAGCAGGGTGTACTACTTTGGTATCATCTCCGCTTCCGTCTTTTTGTTCATCCTCATCGCTGGATTCTCCTTTTCTTTGACGGATGTTTCTACGGACCTTCTTATTGAACATGTTCTTGCTAAGTCTGGACTGCAGCCTGCCATGTAAATATCACGTAATATGGCATGTCGGAAAAAGTTACAAGGGGCGTAAATCTATCGTAAATTGCTTACAATGCTTTCTGGAACATGTAGTCATTGTCGTTTGGGGCGCATTCAAGATACTTTCGGAACAATTATCATACAACTAACGGTGTATTTAACAATAGTATGCATGTGCTCACATGCATGGATCTTAGAATTTAGATAAAATAAAAGTTGCCGATCAGAATCCGTTTTTGTGTCAGTCCTGGCTGGGACTGGTAATGGCCAGCGGATCCTAGGTCAGTTAAAAAAAGAGTATGCGCGGACCCAACCCACTTGGCGCGTACCCACAACCACACTACCCCTAGACAGCGCTCTCTCCTCCCACCCCGCCGCCCAGTCAGAATAGTCAAATCAACGTCCCTGCCTGTGCCCGGAGCTCCAGCGAGCGAATTCAGCCATGTTGTTTGTGTAGCTGACAGCAACAGGTTCACAGTTCTAAACTTCGTCTTGTTTCAGTTTCTGAATTGTTTTAATAGTACCTGAAGGCTACATACACGGGTGATAATCTGACGGACCTAATCGACTTTGAATTGAGGACCCAGAGGAGACGAAAGTCCATGTTTTCCCCACTAGTTAGAGGTATGTTGGCACCCGAAACTGCCTCTCTCAGCGGACAGCTTAGCCAAGTTTGATATTGTCACAAAATGTGGTATTGATGGGATGCCTATGTACGACGGGATATAACATGTATTAAAGCCAGCTCCATTAAAACAGGTGCTTCACAAAACCAGTTAATTGCAACGTTCGCGATAGTGCAGCGCTCAAAATAGCTACAACTTATCGACTCTTGTTCGATTATTAGAGGACAATTGGGGCATGGACGTGTGGTTAGCGCTGTATCTTGACTGGCCTGGATGATCGTTTTTATCTTTAGTTTTTACTAGTTGCATAACACAAACTACAAAACCTATGTGAGTGATTACAAAAGGAAAAGTATGTAATCGGAAAAGATTCTTTTCAAAACTAGTTCTGCAGGTTACAAACTTGTCTCTCTTGCTTGCGACCAAGAATGCAAATGTCAGACTTAAGAAAAAAAGTATTCTTTTTGTTGTTGTTGACATTCTGGTCTGGATCCCTATCGGAAACACCTAGATGTTTAATATCTACTGCCTGATACACTGTCAACAATATCTGTCCGTTTGAAGCACTAATATAGGCCTATCTGTGTCCTCTGATTTGGATCTCACTGTGGTGGTTTGTTTAGGCTGTCTGCTGTCGAGCCCCCGCAATTCCTCCATGTGTGCTCACCTGTGTAGGCGCTACTGGTGCTGAGTGATTAGGTCCCCTTGACGTCAGTGTACGCGGCAGATGGAGCATAGTTGTTTGATGTTAAGTACATCAATCACAACCTATATCCGATGGTGAAGGGAGGTTGTCAGTTGAGGTAGGCCTCGAGCCTCAATCTTTTTACGGCTGGGGACGGGGTTGGGACCAGGGGTGGAAGCTGAAGCTATTACCATGCTGGAGACAGGAGCAGGGGTAGAGGCTAGGGTAGAGGCTGGGGCTGGGGTAGAGGCTGGGGCTGGCATTGTAACAGGGAAGCCAACAGTGTCTGGGGCGCTGTCAGAGCCAGGGCTGGTTGGCAAGGATCCAGGGAACCTTGTGTTGACTGTCATTCATTTTCCTGAGGGGTGGTTGGCTGTGTCCCTTGTTGACACCCCTGTCCTAGCCCTGCTGCCACAGTGGACGTGGAGAAGGGCTTCTAGCTTGCTGTGCTTCAACTGAAGACATGGATATACAAAAATACTTCACTTTTGACGTTGTCATTTTAGACTATTCGGTGCTGTTAGAGTGGACATGTTTTCCCCCGGTCACAAGCACACCACTGGTGGAAGAGTGTGTGTCTGACCCAGTTAGCTGCCTTATTGCCGGCAATGCCTGAAAAGAACGAGTTCTAAGCGAGTAATACTGAAGATCAAAGTTTCCCCTGACGACTTCTCAGAAGCGTTATGGATGAATGCAACATTGGTGAGTTTTAAGTAGTCCCACACCTTCTTAACAGATTAGCCCAACCCAGACAGTTCATCCAGACCAGATTAGTTGACCCATACCTAATCTCTCTCTCTCTTTCTATCCTATCCATCCACACACCATTGACCCTTACACACCATCTCAATCAGTCAGTGTTTACTGACAGGAGATTGGTGTGGTTCCTTGCTTTGAGGAATGTCCCTGTGGTGTAGTAGCCTCCCACCACAGATGTTTAGGTCTCTGTGTGTGCAAGGTCATCCACTTGTTGCATGGTCCTGCTGTACAGTAGGTATAGTCTGGCAGGCTCCATATTGCTGTGTTGCAATATTCCTGTTTGTGTCAGGCAGAGTGTGAAGGAGAGAGGGCTGGGGGTGGATATTGTGGAGTTAAGTGAGAATGAGGGTTTGAGAGAGAGAATGACAGAGAGAGAGAGTGGGCCGGGGACTGTGAGTCATTGTAGGCCTGCAGTATAGGGTGATGTTTGAGCTAAAGGCTACAGGCTTTCATGCACATGAGAGGCATTGGAGGGAGTGGTATGCTGCAATCCAAACAAAAGAAAAACCAACATCATTCATCATCGTGCAGCCACATTTATTGCTGTGTTTCATTATTCATGATAATGGCCAGCAAGTGCAAGTAGGATGGAGAGAGAGATAGAGAGAGAGAGGGAAAGGGGGAAAGAGAGAGACAGAAAAGAGAGACAAGACCGAGCTGTTTCAGATGAGGTCACAAAGTGAAGTCACTGATCCCCTGGACATGTGAATGGAGCTTCTAGAACTTCAGGCTGGGTAGTGTAGTTCCAGAAGTTAGTGTGGGTAGTGTAGTTCTCTTCTCCCAGCATGGAGGAGACCACTCCACCCCCCCACCCTTGGAGCCCGGAATACAACATCACAGAGGTTCTGCTCTTGGTCGCATCAGAGACACTGTAGTTCTTACTAAGAGAGACTACTCTTTTGGCAAAGACTACAAATCCCAAGCCTCGTCCCAGATAGATCAGATTAGTTGATCTAGGTGCAATCTCTCTCTCTTTCTCTCTCTTTCTCTCTCTTTCTCTCTCTTTCTCTCTCTTTCTCTCTCTTTCTCTCTCTTTTTGTCTCTCTTTTTGTCTCTCTTTTTGTCTCTCTTTTTGTCTCTCTCTCTCTCTCTCTCTCTCTCTCTCTCTCTCTCTCTCTCTCTCTCTCTCTCTCTCTCTCTGTGTCTGTGTCTGTGTCTGTGTCTGTGTCTGTGTGTCTTGTTTCTGTCTACTCTGCTAGGGATGAGTCCATCTGCATTCCTGGGAGATGACAGGCTGGATGACTCAGTGTTCAGACACTGTTGAGTCAGGTGCATCCTTCTCCCCGCTTACAAGTGTGTGTGTGTGGGGGGGGGGGGGGGGGGGAGACGAAATGAAACAGAGCAAGACACTGAGTTAACCATGACTCTAGTGTGTGTACACTGTATCAGCTCTTTGCTCTTCCTGTTCAGAACTAGTATCCCAGCACTGGTTTCCTGCCTCCAACAATTCCACCAGCGATGGCGACAACAGTGTGTGGATGTGACAACAGTGTGTGTTTGTGTGGATGTGACAACAGTGTGTGTTTGTGTGGATGTGAGTGGTTCTTTGGTTGACTCCGAAGGTTGTGTTTGTCATCTGTGTCTCAAAAGGCCAGACCCACTCCAGATTTCACTACACAATGCAAATTAAACCTCTCTCTCTTTCTCTCACTCTTTTCTCTTTCTCTCTCTTCCCTCCATCCTGTCTGCTCCACCAACGGTCCATCAGATCTCATTTGCATCGGCTCCGCAGATACTCTCTCCATGTCGGGCACCTACACAGCCTGTAGAGTCTCACCACACACCCTGCTTGGCCGGCCCTCAGCATTAGAGACCCTGGTTACACTGAGGGACACCAGCATTAGAGACCCTGGTTATCCTGAGAGACACCAGCGTTAGAGACCCTGGTTACACTGAGAGACACCAGCATTAGAGACCCTGGTTATCCTGAGAGACACCAGCGTTAGAGACCCTGGTTATCCTGAGAGACACCAGCGTTAGAGACCCTGGTTATCCTGAGAGACACCAGCGTTAGAGACCCTGGTTACTCTGAGGGACACCAGCGTTAGAGACCCTGGTTACCCTGAGAGACACCAGCGTTAGAGACCCTGGTTATCCTGAGAGACACCAGCGTTAGAGACCCTGGTTACACTGAGGGACACCAGCGTTAGAGACCCTGGTTACCATGAGAGACACCAGCGTTAGAGACCCTGGTTACACTGAGAGACACTAGCGTTAGAGACCCTGGTTACCCTGAGAGACACCAGCGTTAGAGACCCTGGTTATCCTGAGAGACATCAGCGTTAGAGACCCTGGTTATCCTGAGAGACACCAGCGTTAGAGACCCTGGTTACCATGAGAGACACCAGCGTTAGAGACCCTGGTTACCCTGAGAGACACCAGCATTAGAGACCCTGGTTACCCTGAGAGACACCAGCGTTAGAGACCCTGGTTACACTGAGGGACACCAGCGTTAGAGACCCTGGTTACCATGAGAGACACCAGCGTTAGAGACCCTGCCTGTGCCTGTTCCCCTGAGAACTGGATGAGAACGAGAGGACACTCAGGAGGACGGGGGAACAGATGGCTGGCACACTCGCACAACACGCACCCCATTGTGAGGTCGTCTTGCTTGACCACATTATCCTAACTGCACACACACACACACCTCTCCGTTTTCATGTTTCTCAGTATCAGTGTCACCTCGTCCCCCTCGTCCCCCCAGGTCTCTCTCTAACAGTAAGTACAGGGATATTCTCCCAGAGGCAAGTAGGGTGAAGTGCCTTGCCCAAGGACACAACGTCATTTGGAATGGCCGGGAATCGAACCAACAACCTTCTGATTAATAGCCCGACTCCCTAACCGCTCAGCCATCTGACACCTCTCTCACTCTCACTCTCTCTCACTATCCCTCACTCGATCGCTCTCCCCCACAGCCCCAGATAAAACAGTACAATGTTGAAAATGGGTATTTGCCCAGACCTGACTTAATGATTTTTATGAATCAATTTCAAGCTTAAGTTCTGAATTATTCCTTATTTCTCTATTCCTTCTCTTTGCTGAGTCAGTTTCCCGCTTCTCCTACCTTTCTGTGACACATCTCCGTCCCGGGAGAGGGTGCTGAAAGTCCCCCTTGCATCACTTCCTGTCACCTGACCGTGTCTGTGGAGCAGAACAGGAAAGCTTGTATCCGTTGGTTACTGGTTAGGAAGCCGTTTGTGGATTCTCTGGTATGCTGACCCTGCAGATTCTCCTCCTACGACTTGATGCTTGTGGCTGGACAGCCGATGCGGTCAAAACAGGAGCGCTTTTCACATGTGCAGCTTTGTTTTGAGCTCTCTTAAGGATCCCACATCGATAAGAGGAAACTTGAAAATATGTGTGTTAGTGGTGAAGTTGGTTGTGTGGTGAGTGTCAGTTGGGTCAGGTGGATTTGAGTATTACGTCTCAACTCTGTGGTGCTCCCCTCTACTGAATGTTCCAGTATTACTCTGTTATCAGTACACACACACACACACACACACTATTACTATTTCCAGAGGTTAAGGTATTTGTGTATGTGCGTGGAATAATATGGGCTTTCTGAGAATGTTCCTGATTAGCCCAAAACACAGCAACTGTGTGTGTGTGTGTGTGTGTGTGTGTGTGTGTGTGTGTGTGTGTGTGTGTGTGTGTGTGTGTGTGTGTGTGTGTGTGTGTGTGTGTGTGTGTGTGTGTGTGTGTGTGTGTGTGTGTGTGTGTGTGTGTGTGTGTGTGTGTGTGTGTGTGTGTGTGTGTGTGTGTGTGTGTGTGTGTGTGTGTGTGTGTGTGTGTGTGTGTGTGTGTGTGTGTGTGTGTGTGTGTGTGTGTGTGTGTGTGTGTGTGCGCGCTAGCGATGCTGACTGTGTGTAGCCTCAGGGTGCTGACTCTGTGTGTGTGTGTGTGTGTGTGTCTGTTGCAGATAACTGTGAGCTATCCAGCAGCTGAGAACAGGACTGGTAGTCCCCCCCCTCCTGCCCACCTGCAGCCATGAATGGTAAGATTCCTGTGTGTGTGTGTGTGTGTGTGAGGGTGTGGGTTAGTAGAAAGTGTTTACATAAGGTAGTGAAACCAATCATTTCTCTTTCTGTATACTCAACCTGAGATGTTTATCTTCCAATCACTCTCTCTCTCTCTCTCTCTCTCTCTTTACACTGCTGTGATTGGTCTGTAATTAGATACTGTGGTGATGTACCGTGTGTCAGAGGAAAATATTAAAAACATGTTTTTTAGTATTAAGTATATTAAGTATGACTCTTTCTCCCCAGGGGGCGTTAGTGTGTGGGCCATCACCCCAGATGAGAGGGGAAAACACGACCAGAAGTTCGACACCCTCTCTCCTGCCATGGGCTTTGTCTCAGGTACACACATGCACACGCGTACACACACATGTACACATACAAATACACGTGTGTTGAATGACGTCCCTTCTCCTCTCTGCCTCTTTCGTTGGGTCTCTGTCTGGTCTGTGGCTTGCTGTCTCCAGGGGAACAGGCCAGGAAGTTCTTCCTGCAGTCAGGTCTGCCCTCTCCAGTGCTGGCAGAGATCTGGTGAGCAGTGAACACACACACACACACACACACACACAGACACACTCCAATCATAAAATCTTAATCTCCCAAATTCAAATCACTTCAATTCCCTCTCCCTCTCCCTCAGGGCTCTGGCGGATATGAACAAGGATGGAAAGATGGACAGACTGGAGTTCTCCATCGCTATGAAGCTTATTAAGCTCAAGCTGCATGGCACGCCCCTCCCCTCGGCTCTGCCAATCATCATGAAGCAGCCCCCAGTGCCCGCCCCTAGCCACGCCCACTCGGCTTCCATGTCCAACTCTCGCTACGGTTATTTTAAATTAAGAGTTTCAAGTCTTTATTTCACAATTTGTAACAAGTACATTAGAATTCATACAAGAGTGTGTTAACACTCTGTTTTGTGTGTGTGTGTGTGTGTCTTCCTCAGGGATGGGCTCTATGCCAAACCTGTCGATGATGCCAGGGGGCCTGGCCATGCTGACCCCCATCCCCATGACGACAACAATCTCACCCATGACCTCACTCACACCCCTGGTCCCCACGGCAATGGGCGTGAGTCCTCTGGTTGGCTCCAGCACCATGCCCCTGCTGCCCTCGCTGGGAAGCCCCGCCCTGCCCAATGGCACCATGGGATTTCTACAGCCCATGCAGAGTGGAATCATGGGAACTGGTGAGAGGAGTCTGTCTGCCTGTCTGTCTGTGGTCCTGCCTGTCTGTCTGTGGTCCTGTCTGTCTGTCTGTCTGTCTGTCTGTCTCCTAGTCTGTCTGTCTGTCTCTGTCTCAGTATATTTCCCTGTCTGTTTCTCTTTCTCTCTGTCCACTATAATCTAACAGTGTAAATTATTATATGTGTGCCCCTCAGCAAGAGCAGGAAAGTGTATGCTAATGAAGTAGCTGGAGAAACTGTGTGTGTGTGTGTACACTGACCTCTCTGCTTCTCCCCAGGTCTGACTCTGTCTGGTCCATATTCCTCTCCTCTGGGCTTGTCCTCCTCTCCTGCAGTCAACATGTTTTCCTCTCTGCTGGACCTGGGCTCCAGCAGGTACACACACACACACACACACACACACACACACAGATAGAACCTGAGCACACACACACACCAACAGATATCAACTAAACACACACAGGTATCACCTCAACACACACACACACACCCATATACAGATATCACCTCAACACACACACCCCTCCTCTTCTAGACTGACTCCTCCCCTCCTCCCTCAGCTCCGCCTCCTCCTCCCCCGCCTCCCTGGCGGACGCCTCCCCAAAGACCGCCCCCTCCGACTGGGCCATCCCCCACGCCACCCGCCTCAAATACAGACAGCAGTTCAACAGCCTGGACAAGAACATGACCGGATACCTCTCAGGTGTGTGTGTCTGTGTGTGTGTGTGTGTGTGCTCACCAGTCATGCCTCGTCCTCCGCCCCAGCATGTGTGGAATGCAGGAGTGCAGGTGAGGCGGTGTGTCAGTCATCATGTGACCTGCTAGCTTCACATTCCAGCCTCACAGCTCCTCCATGTGTCCCAGCCTCTGACGGCTCCTCTGTGTCTCCCAGCCTCTGACGGCTCCTCTGTGTCTCCCAGCCTCTGACGGCTCCTGTCCGTCAAACACTGCTTCCTCTCAGGACTCCCTCATGTCTGGGCCTTTGGTGTGGGATCTAGAAGCATTGAGACACAAACACACTTTCTCACACACACACACACTTATTGCTCTCTTTGTGTGGTGTCTTTAACTGAGGAGATAGGTCAGGTCTTGCCAGACCTGTTTCTGTGAAACTGTTACGACACAATATAACACACACACACTCTCTCTCTCGCTCACACACACACACACACACACACACACACGCATAGACTCTCACACACATACACACAGAGTTACTGTATCACTCAGACACGCTCGCACATGTATTACCACAACACACACACGCACTGTCTGAACAGTTTCTGTTTTTCAGGTCTTCAGGTGAGGAACGCCATGGCAACCACTATGCTAAGTCAAACACAGCTGGCAACCATCTGGTGAGAACACCATCATCATCATCATCATCATCATCATTTCTCTTATGGACTCAGACTGATAAGTTTTTACCTGTAACCTGTCTCTCTATAGGACCCTAGCGGACGTAGACAAGGATGGCAAGCTGAAGGGGGAGGAGTTTATCCTGGCCATGCACCTGGTGGATATGGCCAAGACTGGACAGCCCTTACCTCTCAGTCTGCCTGCAGAGCTGATCCCTCCATCACACAGGTACACACACACACCCACACACATTCACTTCCCCTACCCAGGTAAACGTCTCATTTCCTGTGTGTGTGTGTGTGTGTGTGTGTGTGTGTGTGTGTGTAGGAGTGCTGTGAACGGCAGCAGCAGCAGCTCCCTCTATGCTGCCCTCACTGATGACCTGGAAGTGGAACCAGCGCAGAAGACCAGGAGCAACTGTATGTACACACACACACTCACACACACTCTCACACACTCACATACAAATGCACACACGAACACACACTAAAACACTGAAAACTTCGATCCCTCCCTCTCCTCTCCTCTGGGGGGGCTGCAGTGTCGTTCGAGGACAAGTTCAAGGCCAACCTGGAGCGGGGGAACGCGGAGCTGGAGAAGAGGAGGCTGGCCCTGCAGGAGGCGCAGAGGAGAGAGGAGGAGCGCCGCGCCCAGAAGGAGCGGGACGAGCGGGAGCGGAGAGAGCGGGAGGTCAGGGAGCTGGAGGAGAGGAGGAGGAAGGAGGAGGAGAGGAGGCTGGAGCGACAGAGGGAGCTGGAGAGGCAGAGGGAGGAGGAGAGGCTGAAGGAGGTGGAGAGAAAGGAGGTGAGGGCGCAAGCTGCTGGAAACCTACTCGAGCATGGGGGGGCGCGTTTCGGCTCGTCATGTTTAAGTGTGTGTGCGTGTGTGTGTGTGTGTGTGAGGCGGCCCAGCGTGAGCTGGAGCGTCAGAGGAAGGAGGAGTGGGAGAGGAGGAGGAGAGCAGAGATGCAGAGCCAGAAGGGTCAGGAGCAGGAGGACATCACCCGGCTGAGAGCCAAGAAGAGGAGTCTGGAGATGGAGCTGGAGGCTGTGGTGAGGACACACACACACACACACGCTCACACACACACTCATTCATACACACACACACACTCATACACACACACACGCTCACACACACACTCATACACACACACACGCTCACACACACATTCACTCAAACCTACAGTCATACTCTTACAGAAATTACATAAAATGCACATTCATGTGGATGAACTCTTACTTTCTTCTCTCTCACCCCTTCTCTCTTTTTCCCTTTCTCTCCTCGCTTGGTTGCTATCTCTCTCTCTCTCCCCCCTCTCCTCTGTCTCCAGGGTAACAAGCACCGACAGATATCAGACCGTCTGCGCGAAGCCCAGAGCAAGAAGAGAGTTCAGAAGAGCGAGCTGGAGCTGACCAATCAGAGAAGAGAGACCCGCAGACAGGACATAAACACTTTGCAGAGACAGATGGAGGTGTGTGTGTGTGTGTGTGTTTTTCAGCGATTGAGTGCATCACCGTATCCTCACCCTCCCTTGTCAAGTCTGTCCCAGCCTGATGATGCGTTTCCCGTTTCCTGTCCTTAAGGAGTACCAGAGGAAGTTGTCCCAGCTGACACCAGAGCAGCAGAGGCTCAGTGAGAAGGTCAAGAACATGGAGCTCAACAACCTCCCAGGTCTGACTGCGCCCTCTCTCTGCCCCTCTATCCCCCCCCGCCCGCCCCTCTCTCTGGGCAGCTCTGCTGACCTGTGTCCCCTGGTCCCCAGTGTCCACCATGTCCACCCTGCGGCGCAGTGTGAGTGAGCGGAACGGAGTGTGCTCCGGGCTGAGGCAGCAGCTGGACGCCCTGGAGAGGGAGACAGCCTCCACCCTGGCCGACATGGACCAGTACAACAACGGCCTGCTGGTGAGAGCACACAGGAGGCCGGGCGGGGCCCAACTGGACCAGGCTGGGCCAAGCCCCTGTACACTGGACCAGGCTAGTCCAAGCCCCTGTAGTCTGGACCAGGCTAGTCCAAGCCCCTGTACACTGGACCAGGCTAGTCCAAGCCCCTGTACACTGGACCAGGCTAGTCCAAGCCCCTGTACACTGGACCAGGCTGGGCCAAGCCCTCTGGTCCAGCCACTGGACCAGAGATTCCTGCTTGTAACTGTGTTTCTAACCATCAGCTTCCAGACTGTTTCTGCCTTCCTTAACCCTCCTCTCTTCCACCCCTCTCTTTTTCTCCTTTCATCCTCTCCCTCCTTCCCCCCTTTTTCCTTAACCATCATTTCTCTCTCTTTCTCTCTCTCCTTCATTCCCCTCCCCCCTCGTATCCTACATGTTTATGCCTAACCTCCCCCGAATGCATTCTCCAACCTCTTAAATCTCCCCACCCTGCTACAGTGTGCTGCTGCAGTGTGCTGCTGCAGTGTGCTGCTGCAGTGTGCTGCTGCAGTGTGCTGCTGCAGTGTGCTGCTGCAGTGTGCTGCTGCAGTGTGCTGCTGCAGTGTGCTGCTGCAGTGTGCTGCTGCAGATGGAAGTGTACTGCAGGGGCTGCTCTCTCTACTGGCCTGCCTTAGTAACCTCTCCTACCTCCTTAAGGTGCTCTCTCTCTCTCTCTCTCTCTCTCTCTCTCTCTCTCTCTCTCTCTCTCTCTCTCTCTCTCTCTCTCTCTCTCTCTGCCTCTCTGCCTCTCTGCCTCTCTCTCGCTCTCTGCCTCTCTCTCTCGCTCTCTGCCTCTCTCTCTCTCTGCCTCTCTCTCTCGCTCTCTGCCTCTCTCTCTCTCTCTCTGCCTCTCTCTCTCTCTCTCTCTCTCTCTCTCTCTCTCTCTCTCTCTCTCTCTCTCTCTCTCTCTCTGCCTCTCTCTCTCCTGCCTCTCTCTGCCTCTTGTGCTCTCTCTTTCCCTTTCTCTTTTTGTCTTTCCCCAGTTAATCACCCAATTCCTCATTCCTTCCTTCATGTGTGATCTGTGGCTGTCGTGTGTGTGTGTCTTAAATCATAATGTTAATATGGCCCAAGTCATTACGTCACCTTCACGTTTTCGTACAAAATCTGTCGCATAGACGTAAATATGCCGTGTGTGTGTCAGGACCTGAGGGACAGTCAGAGGAAGCAGCAGTCTGCCCTGGAGAAGCTGCAGAGCATCAGGGAGGACAAGCTGAGGGAGCTGAAGAGACTGAGGGAGCAGGAAGAGAACAGGAAGAGGATGGAGGAGGACAGGAAGAGGATGGAGGAGGAGGAAGCTCAAAGGTAACCTGCTGCTGTGAAAGAGACACACACACACACACACATTATGAAAAAGACTGTTAAACAAATCGGTAGTATATAGAACCGTAAAATCAAAACAACCCTATTAGCCTCCGAAAGACAAATGTTCTGTCTGGATTATATATTTAAAGAAAAACTCCTGTCTCGCTCTCTCTCTCTCTCTCCTCCCCCCACTCCTCCTCCCTCCAGGCGTATTAAGCTGGAGAAGGAGCGCCAGTGGCAGGAGAAGCTGCGGAGGGAGGAGGAGGAGAGGCAGAGGAGGCTGCAGGAGGAGAGGGAGGCCAAGCTGAGAGAGGAGGAGGAGAGGGAGACCCAGGCCCGTCTCCTGGCCGCCAGGGAGCTGGCCGAGCGAGAGCGCCGGGCCAGGGAGGAGGAGGAGAGGAGGAGGAGGGAGGAGGAGCGGAGGAGAGACGAGGAACGCAAGACGCAGGAGGAGAGGAGACGACAGGAGGAGGAAGACAGGAGGAGGAGGCTGGAGGAGGAGAGGAGGAGGCTGGAGGAGGAGAGGAGGGAGGAGGAGAGGAGGAGGCAGGAGGAGAAGAGAAGGCAGGAGGAAGAGAGGAGGAGGTTGGAGGAGGAGAGGAGAGAGGAGGAGCGTAAGAAAGAGAGGGAGGATGAGGAGAGGAGACGGCAGCGGGCTGCCGAGGCTGCCATCAGAGACTCGGAGGAGAGGAAGAGAGCGGAGGAGGCGAGGAGAAAGAGGGAGGAGGAGAAGAAAAGGCAGGATGAGGAGGAGAAGAGGAGGTGCGAGGAAGAAAGGAAAAAAGCAGAGGAGGACAGGAAGAGGGCGGAGGAGGAGAGGAAGAGGGCGGATGAGAGGAAGAGGGCGGATGAGGAGAGGAAGAGGGCGGATGAGGAGAGGAAGAGGAAGGAGGAGGAGAAGAGAAGACTGGAGGAGGAGAGGAAGAGCGCAGAGGAGGAGAGGAAGAGGAAGGAGGAGGAGGGGTCCGGCCAGCAGCAGGTGAATGGAGGGAAGTCGGATATCCAGGCGAAGCTGACAGCTCTGCTACGAGGCCTGGAGGAGAGGAAAGGTTCGGAATGCAAACATCTCCTTCCCTGGGGTCATAGGTCACTCATAAACCTCTCTTTACCTGGGGTCATAGGTCACTCCTAAACCTCTCTTTACCTGGGGTCATAGGTCACTCATAAACCTCTCTTTACCTGGGGTCATAGGTCACTCATAAACCTCTCTTTACCTGGGGTCATAGGTCACTCATAAACCTCTCTTTACCTGGGGTCATAGGTCACTCAAAACCTCTCTTTACCTGGGGTCATAGATCGCTCATATACCTCTCTTTACCTGGGGTCATAGGTCACTGGGTTCAGGCTTAGGAGGCAGGAGCACACACACTTCCTCCTATGTTTGGTCCAGATCAGCCAACAGTCTCTATAGCTAGACTTGGTCATTTATTCCAACTTTCTAAATGGTCCAGGCTAAGGTTCTATTACTTTCCCTCAGCTTCCAATGGCTCTATAATTTTATGAATAATACATTTAAAGTGCATCAAGTGAATGGATTGAGAGTTCTGATTTGCTGTTGTCAGAGTGTCTGATACATTTTCATTGGCTGTTCCAGGAGGGCTGCAGCCACAGGCCAGGGAGCACAGGAAGTCAGCCGCTCTCACTTCCTTCCAAGCTCTCTACCCCTTCACCGCCCGCAACAAGGACGAGCTCAGCTTCGAGGCCGATGACATCATCGAGGTAACGACTGTGATGTCATCGAGACGACCTCGGAACTGAAAATCGACGTGTGTATACTGATGTCCGTGTGTGTCTGCTTGTCTGTGTGTGTGTTTATCGTCCTGTGTGTGTGGTTGTGTGTATCGTCCTGTGTGTGTGTGTATCGTCCTGTGTGTGTGTGTGTGTGGTCAGGTGGATGAGTCTACGGAGCGTGAGCAGGGCTGGCTGTACGGCAGCGGGCGGGGGAACATGGGCTGGTTCCCGGAGAGCTACGTGCAGAGACAGGCCCACCCGCAGGCCCATCCGCAGGCCCCGCCCACAGGCGCTCTGTACGCCGTGGTCAACAAACAGGCGCTCAAGCCCCAGGCCTCCATCCACACCTCCACTGCTGCCCCGGAGCCGGCCGCGCCTGCCAGCGCCCCGCCCAAGTCTGCCTTCACCCCCACACACCATCCCAGCACCGCCCCCTCGGAACAGGGACAGGTACGACCTCTGAGTCCTGGGGAACAGGGCAGGAGGGCACCGGTTGTGTTTCAATGCTGTAGACACACGTTTCTTTCTTTTCCCTCCCTCCCCCCTTCCTTCCTTCCTACCTTCCTGAAAGAGCTCTCTGATCTAAAACGGAACAATAGGACCAGTCAAGCAGTAATACAGAATTCTCTCTCTCTGAATTCCCCTCCTCTGCCTCCCCTCCCCTCCCCTTCCCTTCCTCCCCCCCCCAGGTGGTGGGCACCCTGCTGGCCCAGGCCCTGTGCTCCTGGACAGCCAAGACAGAGAGCCACCTGAACTTCAGTAAGGACGACGTGATCCGCGTGCTGGAGCAGCAGGAGAGCTGGTGGCTGGGGGAGCTGGGGGGGCAGCAGGGCTGGTTCCCCAAGACCTACGTGGCTCTGCTGGGGGAGGACGAACCCGCCGAGTGAGGATGCACTCATACATACACACACATATATACCTGTACATACATATACTTATTAAAGCCTGACTGATAAAGGTTTTTTAAGGCCGATATCGATACTAATATTTGGTGATTTAAAAATCCGATATTACGATATATCGGAATATCGGACTTGACTCGACTCTGGCTGGATCAGCTGGTTGTAGGGTTTGTGGCGTTCTAAACAGGGACGTTGTAAAGTGCCCTCTGGTTGATAAACTATGCAACGCCATAACTCATAACATGGTTGAAGGGTGTTTCGTCGTTTTTTTAATTTTTAAAAATAATATTCATTTATCGGCCATTATAAATGCAGATAGTTTGTAAAATGCCTGATATTGTCCGATTAATATCGTCCCGCCGATAAATCGGTCGTGCTCTAATACTTATACACACCTATATACACACACACAGAGGAGGAAGCATGTACACACACAGGCGTACCCAAATATAAACCCACAGACACACTGTTCCCAGCTATGCACATATTTGTGGTTGTTATCGCAGAGTTATCAGTGAAGTAATCCAGTCATGTGTACAGTTCCTGTGTGTGTGTAACTGTAACTGTAACAAAGGGCATGGGACAAAGGTAATAACTGGGGTTAATTCCTGCAATATTTATTGTGAAAACAAGTCTTTTCTTCTACTTTAGATATCTCTACATAGTTTTTACCCTGAAGAGAAGTCTTTGCTAAATCTTGATGAAATGCTTTTCGTTTGTCTGTTTACAGCTCTGTATTTTCTGATGGATCTGACAACAATGAGGGTTCCCAACAAGAAGGTATGGAAGCTTGGTTGAGGCAGGGAGGGAGGGAGGGATATGATGGAGGGAGGGAGGGAGGGATATGATTCTTGGTTCTCCACCCTGCCCCCCAGGGTGGAGTTGGTGGAAGCACAACTCAGGGGACAGAGGTTGGGGGTTCTACAATAATCTCTTGTTGCTGGGTTTATATGTAATCTCTGAAGGACATGCTCTGTCCTAATCTGTTGTTGTGAATAGGAACAGGTGTCAGAGACTGACTGCGTTTCTTCCGTCACAGATTACACGCCTCAGTAAACACACTAGCACACACATTTTCTGCCACGCAAACACACATCCATGAACCCCCATACTCCCCCACCCCCTTTCCCACACACACACTCACTCACCCCTCCTAAAAATACGGAAGGCCATGGCCCTGTAGTCTGACAAAAAATCACCACCACACACACACACTCACGACACACGTGCAGACCCCTCACCTCACGGTTGACCTCTGACCCCCTCCAGAGTTCGTGGCCCTGTACACGTACGAGAGCCCGGAGCCAGGGGACCTGACCTTCAGGGAGGGTGACATCATCCTGGTGAGCCAGCGTGAGGGGGACTGGTGGAGGGGCTGCACAGGAGACCGTGCCGGCCTCTTCCCCTCCAACTACGTCAAGCCTAAAGAGGTTGAGGTACGGACACACACACATACACTGGGTACACACACACACGATCTTAGATTTACATTTAGTCATTTAGCAGACGCTCTTATCCAGAGCGACTTACAGTAAGTACAGGGACATTCTCCTCGAGGCAAGTAGGGTGAAGTGCCTTGTCCAAGGACACAACGTCATTTTGCACGGCCGGGAATCGAACTGGCAACCTTCTGATCAATAGCCCGACTCCCTAACCCCCATCTCCCCCCCCCCCCCCCCCACGATCTTACAAGACACAAGCAGAGAAGTGTACACACGCCTACTCTTGCGCAAAAACACGCATGTAGAAATGTGTGCACATTCTTACAAAGCACACGCAGAAATTAGCACACGTTCTTGCAGACACACACTCTTACGAAACACACGCTCGGGCATGCACACACATGAACAGAGTGTAGGGAGAGATCTAACAGACCTGTACTTCCTGTTTCCCATCAGCCCTCTGGAGGCCCAGGGAAGCCCGGAACACCTGGCAAGAAGCCAGGTACATCTACCCCCCTCCTCCATAAACTCACATACAACACCTACACACACACAACACCACCTCCATAGACCCAGTCACACTGAAATACTATATTTGGGAAATACTGAAATACTGTACACATGGGCTCACACGTGTGTGTGTGCGTGCGTATGTGTAGAGATCGCCCAGGTAACCACGGCGTACTCGGCCAATGGCACAGAGCAGCTGAGTGTGGCTCCTGGCCAGCTGATCCTCATCCTCAGCAAGAACGCCTCCGGCTGGTGGCTCGGGGAACTGCAGGTCAGGATGCTCCTTCATCCTTATACCAACTGACCCACCCATAATGGTTACTGGAGGAGGTGTGTGTGTGTGTGTCCTCTCCTTAGGCTCGTGGGAGGAAGCGGCAGAAGGGCTGGTTTCCTGCTTCTCATGTCAAGATGCTGGGCTCCAGCAGCGGCAAGTCTACACCTGCCCCTCTGCCAGGTAACACACACCACAAATGCACACCCGTGTGTGTATAAGAGTTCACATAGACATACAAACGAATGTACTTACATTTACATTTAGTCATTTAGCACACGCTCTTATCCAGAGCGATTTACAGTAAGTACAGGGACATTCCCCCCAAGGCAAGTAGGGTGAAGTGCCTTGCCCAAGGACACAACGTCATTGGCACAGCCGGGAATCGAACCGGTAACCTTCAGATCACTAGCCCGACTCCCTAACTGCTCAGCCATCTGACTTCCACCCACATTCAGACTCACACGCAACCTTTCTGTTTTTCCTCCCGCTCTAACCCTCTCCTTGCCCCGGCAGTGTGCCAGGTCATCGCCATGTACGACTACAAGGCAGCCAATGAGGACGAGATGAGCATCTCCAAGGGTCAGCTGATCAACGTGCTGGACAAGAACGACCCTGATTGGTGGAGAGGAGATGTCAACGGGGTCACCGCCCTGTTCCCCGCCAATTACGTCAAGATGACCACCACAGAGTCCGACCCCAGCCAGCAATGTGAGTAGCGAACCCTAGCCATGACCCTGTGAGGTCAGAGGTCACACCTGGGGTCAGAGGTCACAGTCAGGTTCAGACGTGAGGTCGGAGATCATAGGTTAAGATGTGAGGTCAGGGGTCACGTCCTGGGGTTAGACATGAGGTTGGAGGTCACAGGGTTGGAGATGGGGAGGTCCTCTGGACCACGGCCAAACAGAGCCAGCTGTGTCTGGGGTAGATGGGGTAGATGGGGAGCAGGGTCTGGAGTGGATGCTCTGGAGGTACCAGACATGTCTGACCTGGACCCTCCTCATCAAGTTTCTTTCTTCCAACATTCATTCTTCTCACACGCTTTTTCCTGTCACTATTTTTCCCCTCTCTCCCTTTCCTTCTCCTCTTGGCCCTCATCTCTCTCTCTCTCTCTGTGTGTGTGTGTAGGGTGGTAGAGTCTTCCTCCTTTTCCTCTCCTCCTCCTCTTGGCCTATGAGAGACCCACTTCCCTATCAGTGGGCGGAACTGTTTGGAGCCTCCACCCACTACAACTAACTCCACCCCTACCCTCCTTCCTGCCCTACCTGCCTGTCTGTTTCCCTCCACACCTGTCTACCTGCCTGCCTGTCTGCCTGTCTAGCTGCCTGCCTACCTGCCTGTCTGAGATTTAGCAGATCCCTCCATGTCAGTAACGTAGTAGGTGCTAGAGCAGAGAGCATGGGGACTAGCTAGACCAGCCCAGGCTCTGACAGGAGGGAGGACTTCCTGCAGGTGACCTGCTGTGAGTTCATCTCTCCTGGTCTGGCTGGAACCCTGGACAGCTGGTCTTCAGCGAGGTCCTCTGGAGACCAGACCAGAGTAGTGGGTCTCTGGGTCTCTCTGTGGCTTCACTGTTCTCCCTCTCTCCCTCTCTCCCTCCCCCTGTCCACTTGTCCTCTTCCCCCCTCTCACCCCTGACATTCTCTCTCTCCCTTCATCTCTTCTCTATAAGCCCAGCAGTTCTGCTAAACTATCTCACACCAAAACAGACTGATAGTTCACCTTAGTGAACATGGCTCTGAGTAGAGTACTACAGCACCTTAGTGAACATGGCTCTGAGTAGCGTAGTACAGCACCTTAGTGAACATGGCTCTGAGTAGCGTAGTACAGCACCTTAGTGAACATGGCTCTGAGTAGCGTAGTACAGCATCTTAGTGAACATGGCTCTGAGTAGAGTACTACAGCACCTTAGTGAACATGGCTCTGAGTAGAGTACTACAGCACCTTAGTGAACATGGCTCTGAGTAGTGTAGTACAGCACCTTAGTGAACATGGCTGGTGCTGTTGATGGTATGTTTGTGTGTTGTGCCTCTGTAACACAGCCAGGAAAGCTTGTCTCCCGCCCCCACCCCCTTCTCCTGTGTTTAGTCGTGTGTCCTCCCCCCCCCCCCCCCCCCCCCAGGCTCCCCTGTGTTCAGACGGCTACATGTGCCTTGTGAACTTGAACTGGGACATTAAAGGTTGGTTTGGAATGACGTTTTGTACTGTTTTCACTCTCCGATAGAAAGTTCATTCACAGGCAAGTTGCTTTGTCTCTGAGTCAATCTGTGTGTGTTTACAGTCACCACATGCCTAGTCAACAGAGGAAGGCTGTGTGTGCGTGTCTATCTGCGTGTGTGTGTGTGTATACTGCATAAGGTTATGTGGTTACGAAGGTGCACAAAGTCATTCAGTCAGCCAGAGAAGGCTTCCTGTTTCCTGTCGCCTTCACATCTCCAGGCCTTGTTCCTGGTTTGGAAAGGTTGCCCAGGGAAACCAGAGGTTATGTCCTCACTGAGCATGTGCAGACAGAGCCACCACCACCCACCACCCCCTTGTTTTGGTCCAAACAGATTGTCTGGGCTGGCTTTCAGTGGGCCTGGCCTCAGCAGGGAAGAACAACAGAGGCACAGAGCAGGGCTGTGGAGAGGGGGAGAGAGAAGAGAGGGGGAGAGAACAGCAGAACTGAGACTGAAAGAGAAAAAGGAGTGAGAGAGATGGTGAGTTTACAGCGCGAAGGCCGGCTCCAGTTTTTGAGGCTGTGGGATGAGGTGAAGGAAGGGGATGAGGGGATGAGAGGGGGAGAGGAGGGGGGTGATGGGAGAAGGGGAGGAGAGGGGGATGAGTGGAGAGAGGGAGAGGCGGAGTGTGTAGGATTCCAGGGTTCCCCGAATGGACACTCTGTACCAGGTAAGAAACTTACTGTGGAGTCTGGTTGCTCCTGTGTGTGTGTGTGTGTGTGTGTGTGTGTGTGTGTGTGTGTGTGTGTGTGTGTGTGTGTGTGTGTGTGTGTGTGTGTGTGTGTGTGTGTGTTGTGTGTGTGGTACTGTATAGGCTGTGTGAGGTATGGTGTGTGTGTGTGTGAGAGAGAGAGAGGTTTGGTGTGTGTGTTGAGGTTTGCTCTACATTCTTGTCGACAGACTTTATTAAACTTGTCTTTCTCATCCCCTCTTTCCTTCCCTCACATCCCTCCTTTCTCTTTCTCCCATTCTCTGTATCCTTTCTCCTCTCTCCCCCTGTCTCCCCCTCTCTCCCCCTCCTCTCCCCCTCTCTCCCCCCCTCCCTCCCCCCCTCCCCCAGGGTGTGCTGACCTCACCAGTCTGGACAGTATGACCCCTCAGGAGAGGAAGAGGCAGGGCTACATCCACGAGCTGCTTCAGACGGAGGAGAGATACGTGGAGGACCTGCAGATCGTCCTGGAGGTAACACACACACACACAGTCAGACACTTACTCTCACACACACACACAGTCAGACACTTACTCTCTCACACACACACACACACACACACAGTCAGACACTTACTCTCACACACACACACAGTCAGACACTTACTCTCACACACACACACACACACACACACACACAGTCAGACACTTACTCTCACACACACACACAGTCAGACACTTACTCTCACACACACACACAGTCAGACACTTACTCTCTCACACACACACACACACACACACTTACTCACACACACACGCACAGTCAGACAGACACTCGTATAAACGTGTGTCTGTCGCCCCCTCCCCCTCCTGAGCCGTGCTGGTGTGTTGAGCAGGTGTTCCACAAGCCCATGTGTGAGTCCGGCCGGCTGCCAGAGGCAGAGATGGCCATGATCTTCGTTAACTGGAAGGAGCTCATCGCCTGCAACACCAAACTGCTCAAGTATGTGTGTGTGTGTGTGTGTGGCTTTGACATGGCCCCTCAGTCCCTGTACCTGTCTGCATGTAATTTTAGTTGTATGTGTTGGTAAGTAGTAAATGCCTACACGTGTGTGTGTGTGTGTGTGAAGGGCCCTGCGCGTGCGTAAGAAGACCGGGGGGGAGAACATGCCGGTGCAGGTGGTGGGGGACATCCTGGCTGCAGAGCTGGCTCACATGCAGCCCTACATCCGCTTCTGCTCCTGCCAGCTGAACGCTGCCGCCCTGCTGCAGAGCCGCACCGACAACGAGCCGGACTTCAAACACTTCCTCAAGGTGGGGGGGGGGGGGGGGGGGGGGGTAGGGGGGGGGGAGGAGGTAGAGGGGGGGGGGTGAGGAGGGGTAGATGTCTTCAGGTGGGTGGGGTGAGGTGGGTAGAGACATTAGGGGAAGGGGATGATAGGTTGAGGTCATTTCGATCCTGTCTGAACTGGGCTAGTGATGATGCTTAATGTTTATTGTTGTTGTTACGTTTGTTGTTCCGTCCTTCAGAAAATCGCTACAGACTACCGGTGTAAGGGCATGCCTCTGTCCAGCTTCCTGCTCAAGCCCATGCAGAGGATCACCCGCTACCCTCTCCACATCAAGAATGTAAGACACTGTGTTCTGTGGCCACTCATGTTGTGTCTGTATAAATGTACATGTGGGTTTTTTTTCACCCCAATTCAAATGTGTGTAGCCCAATTCAAATGTGTGTAGCTGTAAGGTGCTGTGTTTATTGATCCCTCCGCACGTACGTGTGTGTGTGTGTAGATCCTGGAGAGCACCCAGGAGGGCCACGTGGACCGGGGCCCCCTGCAGGAGGCGCTGGAGCGGGCGGAGGAGCTGTGCTCCCAGGTCAACGAGGGCGTCAGGGAGAAGGAGAACTCAGACAGGCTGGAGTGGATCCAGGCTCACGTGCAGTGTGAGGGCATCACTGAGGTACACACACACACAATCAGGTTCTCTCCCTCACACACACAAGCTCGTCTATTCTCTGTCACACACACTCACCCCCCCCCACCACACACACACACTCACCCCCCCACCACCACAACACACACACACCCCCCCACCACCACACACACACACTCACCCCCCCCCCCCACCACACACACACACACACTCACCCCCCCCCACCACACACACACTCCCCCCCCCACCACACAGACACACTCACCCCCCCCCACCACACACACACACTCCCCCCCCCCCACCACACACACACACACACTCACTCCCCCACCACCACACACACACACTCACCCCCCACACACAACACACACGTAAGCCTTCTCTCTTGTGCGTCTGCAGAACCTGGTGTTTAACTCCCTGACCAACCTGCTGGGGCCCAGGAAGCTGCTCCACAGCGGCCGGGTGTTCAAGGCCAAGAGCAACAAGGAGCTGTGGGCCTTCCTGTTACAACGACTTTCCTGCTGCTCACCCACGCCACCAAGCAGTTCAGCGCCTCGGGTCCCCCGACAAGCTGTTCAGCTACAAGAACAACACCCAGCTCAAGATGTACAAGCCGGTGAGGGACACACACACACTAACTCATACACACACACACACACTAACTCACACACACACTCATGCACACACACTTGTCTTATGTCAGTCTGTGATTCGTTTTATTATATTATTTAGTATGTAGGTCTATGACAGCCGTACATAGGTCTATAACAGCCTTATGTAGCTGTATGACAGCTGTATGTAGGTCAATGACAGCCTTGTTGTGTAGATGACAGCCTTGTGTAGGTCTATGGCATCCTTATTTAGCTCTATGACAGCCGTATGTAGGTCTATGACAGCCTTATGTAGCTCTATGACAGGGTGTTGTCTCTCTGCAGCCGGTGTTTCTGAATGAGGTTCTGGTGAAGCTTCCTGACCCGTCCAGCGACGAGCCCGTCTTCCACATCTCTCACATCGACAGAGTCTACGTCCTCAAACAGAGAACATCAACGAGAGGTAACACACACACACAGAGAAGTTATCATAACAGTGGCTACACAGTACAGCATATACACACTGCGTGTGTGTGTGCTTGTCAGGACGGCCTGGGTGCAGAAGATCAAGGCAGCGTCGGAGGACTTCATCGAGACAGAGAAGAAGAAGAGAGAGAAGGCGTACCAAGGTCAGCTGCCCCACTCCCCTGCTCAGCTCTGCACTGGCTGACTGTTTCACTGTCTGACTGACTGGTCTGACTTATTTCACTGTCTGACCGACTGGTCTGACTGTTTCACTGTCTGACCGACTGGTCTAAATGACTGTTTCACTGTCTGACTGACTGGTCTAAATGACCACCATCCTTATATTGGTGTGGATTATAGTCCATCCATAGTAGTGTTTCTTCTTGTTACTATCCTGGGACTGGTGTGACTGGTCTACAGCACAGAGTTTGATGTGATACTGCCTGTTTCTCCAGCTCGCTCTATGAAGGCCAGTGGGATTGGCCGTCTGCTGGTCACCATCCTGGAGGCCACTGAGCTGAAGTCCTGCAAAGCCAATGGTGACACACA